>NC_137796.1:2196193-2223693 GCF_963383645.1 Muscardinus avellanarius
CCCTGGAGGCCTTCCACGCGGGTGGAGATGGCTCCGCTCTGTTCTCTTCCTGCGTGTGCTGCCCTTGGTTGTCTGGAGCTGGACCCCACGCGGTCACCGGGCCTGGGGTGCAGTGGTGACCTGGGGGCCATCTCAGCAGGTGTGGGGTAGAGGGGTGCGGCAGGGCACACTGCCCGCCCGTCGTGTGGTGTGTTTGGGAACCAGAAGGCTGCTCAGGGCTCCTTAGAGTGTCCCACAAGCAGCAAAGACTCTGTGGACTCTCGTCCACAGCCCTGTCACCATCCAGGCAGCTCCTTGGGAGAGGACTGCTGGCCTGTCCATCCGAGACCCCTCTCCGCAAGGACACAGCTGCGTCAGGGGGAGGCCGCCTACTCCGGGATGACCTCATTTAACTAATTTCATCTCCAAGGACGCTGCTTCCAAATAGGGCCAGCAGTGGGACGCCGTCGCAGGAATTTGGGGGGGGGTGTGATTAAATCCCAAACAGGATGCGAGGGGGGGGCGGAGGGCCTGCCTTGTCTCTGTGAGCTTGCGGGACTCACAGCCAGCGCCCCCCACGACGGGCAGGCGCGCCCCCAGCCACCGCCAGCAAGAGCTTCCCCGGAAACACTGGGCTTCTGCGCTCAGGCTTTCGGGTATCAGTCGCATGGCGGAAACCTGTCCCAGCTGTCCTCGATCCGATCCTGCGCTTCCTGCTGCTTGGGGGGTGACGTGGTGCCGAGGGTGGGGGACACCCTGCCACCGGCTCAGCCTAGGACCGCCTCTGCCGAGGCTGCCCAGCGTCTTACCCACCCCGGATGGGCGGCGGAGGAGAGGCCCTCTACCTGCCTGGGCTGGCGGGGACCCAGACACAGTGGTTTATTCTGCCCATTTTTTACCCTGGGGTGGGGGGGCAGGGTGTGTCCTGGGAGGAAGCTGGAGACCCCAGCACAGACACGGGTCCTGGCGCCGCCCAGGGCTTTGGCATTCCAGCCCCGAGAGCGGGTCACTAGCCACCCGCCTCCCCCTGGAGAATAATCCATTTGAAATTTCTGGGCTGTCTAGACTTGTTATCTGGCCGCTAATTCCTGAGAGCCGAGCGGGCAGCCGCGGACCGTGAGATAGCCGGAGGGTGAAGTCATTGGCGTGGGTCCTGAGGCAGGAAGCCCACTGGGACGATGGATGAGTGTGGCCGGGCCCGCGGGCGAGATAACGCGTCTAGACTCCGCACGCCGCCTTTGTTTCCTCTTTCCTTAGGTGTCCTATCGGCCCTGCCCGGCCTTCCTGCTGGCGGCCTCTCGGGAGAGCCCGGGGAAGCCCCCGCTGGCCCTCCGGCTGGCCGGCTGGGCGGGGGTCCCTTTCTTGGTTCCAGCGCGGGCAGGGCCCACGGGCCTCTCTGGAAAGGTCACGCCAGCCTCCGCTGCTGTCATCTGAGAGTTCACTGGGTTGGGGGAAAATGACGTGTTCTCTCGCCCGTATCCAAAGGTCACTGCAAGGTCAGTGGTGGGATTAGAAGGAAGGACACAATTTGATGTCAAACAGACCCAGATATTTCCCCCGAGACCTCGGGGAAAAGGAGCCGGGAGTGAGCCTTATCTAAGACAGCCGGGGTCTGCAGAATACTGAATAACCTTGCATTTCCGGAAAAAGTGGCTAATTTCATAGGCCCGCGCGTGCTCACTGGCTGGTCCAGAGTCCCCGAGCTAGGGTGGGGTGAGAGGTCAAAAGGTCATGGGGTTCACCCCCTGCCTCCAGACAGGATTCCCAGAGCAGACAGGAAGTGATGTGCTTTGACATTCAGGGGTCACGTGGAGGTAGAGGGAGAGAAGCCGGCCTCCTGGTATCCCGGGGTGGAGAGGTGGCCTTCTGCACAGCCATTTTGGGATCTCTGAGCCCTGGCGGTGAGCCACAGGGAACGTCAAGGTGTCCAGGGGGCCCCACCCCATGGCCAAAGCAACGACGATGCCCCCCACACAGTAGGAAACACTGGGGCCTTTATCACGCAGCGGTCACGGCTGTGGCCGCACACCTGCCGTTCAGCCTCCTCTGGTCACAGGCAGAGATGTGCTCCCTGAGGCCAGGCTGTCCCCAGCAGGAGGCCGAGGCCCCACATGGCGCAGGCTGTGTTTGCAAAAGGGACAGCTAGAACTTGGCCCCTTTGGAGCTCAGGGGCCAGTTGCCTCCTCTCTGGCCCTGGAGCAGGTGAGGCAGAGCCCTGAGGTCTTTGCACCTGCTCCATGCCCTGAAGGACAGGCGGTGGTGTCAGGGCGGTGCAGATGACGAAGCTGGGAAGAGGGTCAGGAGCCAACTTGCCTCACCTGCACAGACCCCAGGTACCGGGCCCAGCCCCTCTCTCCCCTTACGTGTGGTTTCTCTAGCAAAACCTGACTTCTCTCCCTGGCCCCCAGGGAGATGAGGATCCGGGGAGGTGAGCATCCAGGGAGGTGAGGATCCAGGGGAGGTGAGCATTCAGGGGAGGTGAGCATCCAGGGAGGTGAGGATCCAGGGGAGGTGAGCATTCAGGGGAGGTGAGCATCCAGGGAGGTGAGCTGGTGAGCATCTCACCCTCCCCGCACCGCCAGAGGATGCCTGTGCAGACAGGAGAGATGCCAGGCTGGGGAACGGGGCGTCACACTCCGCAGGCCCCGAGGTTGGGCTGGTTGAGAACAGAGCCTTGGTGGGGATCCCCAGAGAAGGGACTATGGCGACCTCCAGCAGGGACAAGCCCCAGGGACGATCGGGAGTCACAGGCGGCCACAGCGGGGGACATGCCTACCGTACAAGTCCACAGGAAAAGTCATGCCTCCGACGCTGGGCCTGTCAGGAGGGGATGGGTAGATAGATGCTGAACTGGCCGGGTGAAGGGGTAGCATGCAGCCATGAAAAAGAATGAAGAGCTTTTTATACAGCAGTGTGGAAGGGTCACACATATAGAATTGTGTACATGCATACACGTGTGTGCATATGTGTGTATACGTCTACCTAGGTGCATGCAGACTTATATGCATATAAGACACTCTTGCCTACTTAATGTATATGTTTATATGCCCAAATATCTGCAGACAGGTCCCCGCCCAGGAAGGTAGCAGGGAATGGGTGAGCAGGAGGTAACTTTTTGTGTCTGGAGCTTTTAACCATGTGAATGTTTGACCTGGGGCCGGGGGGGGGGGGCAGAAGAGCCAGGCATGGTGGCGCACACGCTTGTAATCCCGGTACTCAGGAGGCTGAGACAGAAGAGTCATGGTTCGCGGCCAGCCTCAGCAACTTATGAGGCTCTCTGCAACTTAGTGAGACCCTATTTCAAAATAAAGAGTGAAATCGGGCTGGGGGGTAGCTTGGAGGTAGAGTGCCCTTGGGTCCAATCCTCAGTACCCCAAAGAAGAGAACGCAGAAGGCCGGCCTACCCTCTGAATGTAGTTCTCGGACCAGCAGCAGACCCCTGCCCTCCGCCCCCAGGCTCCCGGGAGCTGGGAGCGCCCTGCCCAGGCGGTGCCGGTGCCCACCTGCCTGGAGCGGAGGTTGGAGTGTGACCGCCTCCAGGTACAGCCGCCTGAGCCCCAGGTGGGATTCCGCAGCGCCCTCCACCCCGCAGCGCCTAGATGCCGCTTTCTGCTGCGTTAGCCAGAAAGCAGGCCTGCGATTTGAGAGCTCCGGGCCGAGTGGCATCCCGAGAGGGGACCAAGTATTTATTGGCCTCCGTGGGCTCGGGCTCTGGCCAGGGTCAGGGGTTATCTGTGGGTGGGCATCTGGGCTGCCTGGGCCCCTGCCTGTGGAGGCATCTGCTAAAGCCATTAAGGGCCCCCGTTCTCAGCAAGTCGCGTCTCCTTAGCACCCAGCTCGGGTTTCTGACCTCAGAGCCGCCTCCAGTCTGTGCAGACCCCGGGGCCATTAGGGCTCACCGGGCCCCAAGCGAGTCAGGGGTGGTAGGACAGTGGACAGGAGCCCAGGGCAGGCAGGGGTCACATGGCCCCCTCTGTGGAGTCCTGAGGCCCATCCGAAGCCCTGGGGACAGGGCTGGACAGTTAGGGACACCCCACGCCCCTTGGCGCTGTGATCCCCATTCAGACCACTGAGAGGCAGCGGCAGAGGGGCCGGCGCCGCACACCGCGGCTCCTGGGCCTCAGCATTCACATCTGTGGAATGGGACTGAGGTGCTTCTTTCCTGAGCAGTCGGGGGTAGGAGAGAACCAGGAGCAACCAGCCCAGCCCGGGAGGCCAGCGGGACTGTGGGTCACCTGCTCAGCTAATCCTCACGTGTGTGTGTGTGTGTGTGCGTGCGCGCGCGCATGTACGTGCAGCAAATAAGGCCATTGCAGTGCAAAGAGTTGGCGACACCAGCTAGATGTCACAGGGCCTGTGAGTGGCGGCGCCCGCACCCTGGAGCCAAGCCCGGCTCCCCGTGGGCCACCAATCCAAGCCGCCGCCACTGCTGGACTCGTCAGCAGGTGAGCTTTGGAGGCACGCCCACGGGGCTTCCCAGGCCCTTGGACCCAGAGGAGCCTGCTCAAGGCCCCGCCGGGGAGGCGGCGTCCCCCGCCGTCTCCAGGGAGATTTATGCTGCGTGGCGGCCCGGATGCACGATTCCATTTCCTTGGCTACCATCAATCAGGCTCCAGGCTCATTCCTGTGACAACCAGGAGCCTCCGCCGGCAAGCCAGACCTCGTGCCAGGAGGACCCGCGGTGGTGATGGCCGCTCATCGATGGGGAGACCTCAGTGCTGCCCGGGAGCGGTGGGGCTGCCCTGCTCCAGACCTCTCTGGCAGGGCCAGGCGCTGGGCAGGGGCTCCTGCTGCCCTCGCCAGACACACGCACCAAGTCCTGCTGGAGCGACCGGGACATCTTCTGTCTTCTTCTCCCCCAAAACTACCGCACTCCCATTAGCCCTCGCAGCCCTAAGCAATGCCGCTCTGCAGCTCGGAGGCCGCCAGCCAGGGCTCTTTCCCTGGTCCTAGACACTGCCCCATCCCACATCTCCTCTGAGGCTCCTTCCTGGGGGCTCGGCAGCCAGTGGGGGTCTCAGCCGTCACAGCCACCCTGGGGGAATCAGGCAGGGGAGTGCGGCAGGGTGGTGTGGGCTCAGGCCCAGAGGGACAGATGGACAGCTGAGGCTGTCCTTGAACCTGTACTCCTCCTTTCTCAGCCTCCCAAGCACAGGGATTACAGGTGTGCACCGCCACACCCGGCTCCAACTAATACAATCTTTATTTTTTATTATTTATTATTATTTTTTGGTGGTACTGGGGTTCCTGGAAGCCCTTCTACCTCCGGGCTACACTCCCAGACCTATTTTTATTTGGAAACAGGGTCTCCTAAGCCAGCGCGCGCGGCTAGCTTTGAACCTGTGCGATCCTCCTGTCTCTGCCTCCCAAGCGCGGGGATTACAAGCGTGCGCCACCACGCCCGGCTCCAACTAATACAATTTTTAATACGTTGAAATTGGTTAGATAGAAATCAGCTTCTGCAGTGCCCACTATGACAAGAAATCAGGGCACATCTCCCTGAAACCTGGCACGTTCCTTAGAAGGCCAGCTGCTTCTCAAAAACCAGGGGCGTGAGCTGGCCATGGGGGCACACGCTTGTAATTCCAGCATCTGAGAAGCTGAGACAGGAGGATCTGGATTCACGGACAGCCTCAGCTACTTGCCCCTCAGTGAGACCCTGTTTCCAAATAAAGAATAAAAAAATAGGGCTGGGGGTGTAGCTCGGAGGTAGAATGCCCCTGGGTTTCATCCTCAGTACCACGCACAAAAATAAAATAAAATAAAATAAAATAAAAAAGTAACGTGGGCTGGGGAGCAGCTCAGAGGTAGAACACCATTTGGCCAGTATGAGGCAACATAACGGAGAAGCCCGGGCACGGGGGCTTTAGCGAGAACTCTGTAGTGAGAAGCCCACCGTGTACACTTCAGGTGAAGGCCAAGTTTATGGCCACACCACCCTGAGTGCGCCCGATCTCAACTGATCTCGGAAGCTAAGCAGGGTTGGGCCTGGTTAGTACTTGGATGGGAGATAAAGGCCAAGGCTCAGGAGTCTAGGGCCTTCCAGGCTGGCGGATGCCAGGGGCGAGGGCCGCAGTCAGGAAGTGGACCCAGGTCCCCTGAGAAGAAAATGGGCGTCGCAGTGCGCCCAAGGAGAGCACAGGCCAGCGGCCGCTGGAGGGACTCAGGGCCCGGCATGATCAGCTCTGCTGACATTTAGAAGGAAGGCCAACTTGATGGCTTCTCTAGACTAGTAAGAATTGAGAAATTGGCCAGGCGTGATGGGCCATGCTTGTAATCTCAGCATTTGAGAGGCTGAGACAGGAGGTTCTTGGACAGCGCCAGCTACTTAGTGAGGCCCTCTGCAAGTCAGTGAGACCCCGTTTCAAAATAAAGAATAAAAAATAGGGCTGGGGGTGTAGCTCGGAGGTAGAATGCCCCTGGGTTCCGTCCCCAGACCCACAAAATAAAAAAAATGGAGAAGTTGTCATGCAAGCGTCATGGGTGCCAGCCAACAGATACAGCAAGAGAAATCTGCCCAGAGTCCCCCAAAACAGCACCGCAGGGAGCATGAGCTCCCCCAAACTGGAGGGCATGGGCCTGCAGTCAGGAAGCCCAGCTGGTGGCGTGCGTCATTCCCACTTGGCAAACTAAGTCCAGCTCGGTCTCACCCAGGCAGACATCTGGGAACAGATGCGGGTGGATGTGGCCTTCTCGTGGGGACAAACTAGCAGTGTGACTTAGAATCAGAGGAGTCAGTGGTTTCTGACCTGCTGAGCCTTCTCTGTGGCAACGGTCTACACTCCCCTCCAAACCACAGGCCTTTGCTAGGGGACCAGCAGGAGGGCGCCCCATGCCGGGGACTCAGAGGCACCCTTCTGGGCAGGGCAGTTACCAAAAGGTGTGCGGTGTGCGGGCTGGGTGACTGGGCTCAGGTGTCGGGATGAGCTCAGCTCCTCAGCATCCTCTTGAGCGACGTGGCCTGGAGTCCAGGAGCTGGATGGGGCAGGACGGCCACCTGTACTTATTAAGCTCCTACGGTGTAACACCGCCCATCCTGGAGGGCCTTGAGCCGGCTGGCTGCCTGGCTGCAGGGAGGCCTGCGGTCCCCCGTGCCTGGTGCGGGAGCCTGGCGGGGGCGGGCGGCGGGTAAGGTTTCCTCTGTCCTCTCCCCACCCCTGGGGTCCTCAAGTCATCCATCAGGGGGCGGCTAACCTGTGGAACCCGAGGCTGGGAACCTCCGCGCAATTCCGCTACCAAATCAAGATTTATCGGAACACGACAGGGGCCTGGAGGGTTTTTATGACTCGCTCGGCGCCAATCCCTTCTGTTAACCTATTTGTCCCCGGTGGGCGGGAGCATTTTTTATGACTGCCGACACCACTCCATCTGCTCCGGGCCTGCGGCATCCTGACGGGTGGGACAAAATGTCCAGCTTTGTCCAGGCCCCATGGGCTGGATTATCACTTCGACACTTGAGAGCTGGCTGCCCCCTGGACCCGCTCCCTCCCTCGCCCTCCCTCCTGCCTGGTGTGAATGAAACTCAGCTCCAGCTCTGACAGTCTGCAGAGCGATCTGTTTTCCAGCCCGCCTCCCCCAGCACCTTCATCTCCGTGACGAAGCCACCTTTGCTGGTGTAAAGATGGGGTTTTCTCCTTGTGAAACTGTCCTTGGGCGTCTCTACAAAGGCCTCCTCATATCCAAATTGCTTGTGTCTCAGGAAAGCAAGACACAAAGTGGGAACCATTTGGAGCCTCTTAAAAGAAAAGGCCAGGGCGCTGTGGGTGTCGCCTGAGAGCCCTGGCCCGCGAGGCGAGGACCAGGACCTCGGGCCAGGCCCAGGAACCCTCTAGTTGAACAGTGAAGTCCTGTCTACCCTCCGTGGTCCAATCAGGAAACCAGAGGTTCTCAGACCCGCTATGAGCTGGGAAAAGTACTCAGAAGTGCTTTCATCTAATTAATTAATTTTTGGTGCTGGAGCATTCTACCTCCAAACTACATATGCAGCCCCCCCCCCCTTTTTCAACACAGCAAAAGAGGATCTTTTTAAGTTGCTGAGTCCGGCTTCAAACCTATGCTCCTCCAGTCTCAGCCTCCCAAGTATTAGGACTACAGGTATGCACCACCACTCCCAGCAAGAAGGGCTTTTATTTTATAAGATGATTGTATTTGCTTTGGTTTCACTCTGCGAACTGCCTGCTGGTTCTCAGCGGAGGACCTGGCTCTAGGGAGGGAAGGGGATAGGGGTTCAGAAAAGGAGGCTAGAGAGGAATCCCTAAGGGCAGATAGGAAGGCGGCTCCCGCTGAGAAGCAACTCAGCCCGAGGGTGCCCTGGCCGCTGAGCACCTCGGTCAGGACGTCCAGGGCCTTGGGGGTTCCCAGCGAAGGGGAGCCCCACCCACAGCGCGCTCTGCCTCGAGGCCTCCCTGGCCTTGGACTTCTGGCCAGCACAGCTGGGTTGTGAGCAGGTCCTTTGCAATGAATCTCTTAACATCTGTCCTCCATGGGTTCTGCAGCTCTGCTGAGACCTGGCTGATAACAGCGCGTAGCTGCTACCTGACCTAGGAGGGGTTTAACCTCCGTGGTGTTTGAGGCCGCCAGCGTCTTAAAGGACGTGTCTATTCAGATCAAATCCCACATTCTGCAAAAGGGGAAACTGAGGCTCGGGGGGTCTTCAGCCCATGAAATAGCCGTTCACCCATCTGGGCATGAGAAGCAGGTCAGGGGGCATGTCCAGGCGGCAGCTACCCCGGGGCCAGCGGATGGAGGCTCAAGGGGCCCGCGGGGGCGGCCTGCCCTGCCGGCTCCCTGCTCCGTCCTGAGCACTGCCCTGGAGTCTGTGCCGGGGAGAATGTGTCTCGCCTTCCCCCTGGGCTCTCGTGGGAAGCCATGGAGACCAGCACAGTTTATACTCTCCTCCCTGGGCTGGTATGGCCAGGACACTGTTCTTTGAAAAGAAGTTATAAGTCCGGTATTTGAAACTTAAAAAAGAAACCGCATCCTCTCTGCCGGCCTCATTTTCTGTGGCATTTCTCAGGCCTGATGAGAGCCCAACAGGCTGCCGGGGCAGAGGAAGCCAGGCTGAACCTGGCAGGGCTCAGCGCAGAGGAGAATGCCGTTTTTGTCTGGCGGGTGGAGAGAAGACTTCCCCCAGTAAAACCAAGAAGTGGGGAAAAGCGGAGGTGAAGGGAGAGGGGACACTCGGGCCATCAGAGGTCCTAGAGAGGACATCTCCACCCGACCTCCCCTGTCACGGGGCATTGGCAATGACGAGGCGCTCCGAGAGGCCGCCACCAGGAATTCTGGAGGGAGCGGGCGTGTATGGGGCGCCAAGGCCGCACCGGAAGAGTGGCGACATGGGCCAGCGTCGCGATAACATTCACCTGTGCTGCGCGCTGACTGCACGGCCGGCGCCGGGCGAGGTGGGGTGGGTGTCTGACCTTATCTTGCCCCCTGTTTATGGAGGGAGAGTTGGGAGTAGTTTAGCATCTCATGAAGAAATAGCACATGGCCCCGAAGGATGGGCATTCATTTGGGGGCAGCGACAAAGGAGGGCTCACACGCCGACAATGGGGGAGCTCGGGAAAGAGAGAAGCCGCGGGGCTGGAGAACGAACCCCAGAGCAGCCAGCACTGCGGCCACGACCCCAAAGCACCACAATGCTCTACTGATTGGGGTTCAACAGGGAAACGGGGCCAGGAAGATCGGTCTCTATCTCTACGTATCTGCTTACGGCTCCCTCATCTGTATCTATTACTATACGATGTAAAGCTATCTGCCAGTTATCAGTAGATGTGGACTGGGAGAACAATAGATTGATAGAGAATGGGGGAGATTTATCACCAGGCACTGGCTTGGGGGCTGGCCAGGGACACCCGGAGTCCTCAGGGTGGTCCACAGGGGCCGTGGCTAGAGCCTGACCCCCAGGCACAGGTGACAGGTGGTGTCCCAGGCCAGATTCCTTCCTCCTCAGAGAGCCTCCTTCTACCCTTCAGACCGTGTGCAGAGCGAACCAGGCTGCCTGGCTGCCTGGAAAGTCTCCCTTCCTAAAAGTCAACCTATCGTTGGGCTTTATCCACATGCTCAAAATCCTGTCATGGCAGCATCTACATCCCTCGTCCAGGGTCTCCGTCCTGGCCACGGTGACCCCTGGAAGGTCACATGGATCCTAGGGAGAGCTCTGCCGTCTAGAAGACAGAGTAGTTCTCAAGCAGCGTGCAGGAACATTCACCTGAGAAATAACTGCTGGGCTCAAACAAGGGCTTCTGTCCAACAAAGGGTGCCGGCCGCAGGGTACAAAGGCAGCCAGGCGCACTAGACTCTCACAAGGCAGGTATCCGAGACAGATGTCTTCAAATTGATGAGGCCAGAGAGCCTGCGACCTTTGAGAGAGGCTGAAGACCTGACCCGGGCTCTGCGCAGGGTCCCTCATGGGGAAGGAGTGTCCAAAGAGGAGCTCTGCATCGAGATCATGAGAAATAAATGATAAGCCAGGCGTGGTGGCGCACGCTTGTCATCCCAGCATTCGGGAGGCTGAGACCTGGAGGATCGCGGTTCGCAGACAGCCTCAGCTACTTAGTGAGGCCCTCTGCAACTCAGTGAGACCCGGTTTCAAAAAAAAAAGAATAAGAAATAAGGCTGGGTATGTAGCTAGGAGGTTAGGATGCCCCTGGGTTCCATCCCCAGGACTGCAATAATAATTAATAATAATAATAATATTAATAACTCCTAACTGGAGAATACCAAGTGCCCTTCAGGGTAGTGTGACCAATACATCGATGACACAGTGATTAAGAAGAGAAGAACAGCTCTGCCCGTTGCGTGGCTGAGCCCAGAGGCCGGTGGAGAGCGGCGGACGCAGGGCCCACGGGTGTGCAAGCCACGTGTGGCTGCTGGGGGCTTCCTCAGCCCAGCGCCTGGCACCTAGTGGACGCCACAGACAGATACTAGTTGAAGGATCGAAGCAAGGGTGGAGTGGGTGCGGGCGTGCGTGCGTGCGTGTGTGTGTGCGTGCGTGTGTGTGTGCATGTGTGAGGACAGAGGCGCTCCTAGGAGGCCGGCTCTCTGAGATTTACTCCTCGTCTGGGAGGTGAGGGGAACACTGGCCCTGTCTCCAGCGTGGTCGTGAGCGCCGGATGAGATAAGGCAAGCCAGGCGCACAGCACATTCCCGGCTGGGCGTCCGCAGTGCCCAGGGCGGAGGATGGCCACGATGCCGGGGGAGAAGGAGAAACGGGAAACTGAGGCAGAAGGACTTCCCTTCCTGGTTGTCGCAAACAAATCCACGTGAAGTTTGGAATTTGAGTTCCAGCCCTTAACTTTGGAGCCACTTCTCTAGAAGCAGAAGACAAATGAGGGCCCGCGGGCCTCTCCGCCTTGGAACTCCGTGTGAACTCACCCCAGTGGGCTGGGGTCAAACTCTGGGCAGCGGATTGGCTCATTAAACAAATGACCTAATTTAGTACTTAAGACACCCGAAATTTACTATGCCAATTTGTCAAGTCATCCAGAACAACCCAACCCGCAAATGGTTAGCCTAGGAGGTTTTAACGGGGCGGCAGACGAATCTCAGATGGACGCCACCTCGGGAAGAGGTTAAGTTAGAGCCGAGAGGACGGTTGAGTTGCTTCACAACCCAGGAGACTTTTATGGGCGGGTATAAATCTTTTGGCCGGCTCATTCATCTAGTTCTTTCCATTTTTAGCACCTCTGGGGAAGCATGGTTTCTGGAAGGAGGGAGCAGGAAGTAGGAAGCAGGAAGCAGGAAGTAGAAAGCAGGAAGTAGGAAGGTCCTATTTTGGATACAGATAAGCACAGTACGGGTTCCTCTCCTCCGGGAGCAGCTGTGAGAAGGGTTGTTCTATATTTGCCGGCGGTGGGTGGGGGCTTAATAAATGGGGTGCATTTGCGAGTCAGTGCCAGCGAAGGGCAGCCTCCAAGGTCAACCTCGGGAATATAGAAAAGGCTTCGTGGAGTGTGGCTGCCCCAGGAATCTGTTCTTCTCATTACTCCCCCAAACCCGACCCTCTGCCGTTGCTTCTCTCTAAGCGAGCTGATGTCTGTCACTTTGCCGCAGACACAGGCCCCGTTGTCCCAAGAAAGGCACTAGCGGCCGCCACCAAAGGCCACATTCTGGGGACTCTTTTATCCCCGGGTCATCTGGATGGTCGCCTGTTTACATGGCGGAGACACGGAGGAGCTCCTGATTTAAAGGGCCATCTGGTTCTTACATCAAGCTAAATCGTAACCTTAAGGAGCACGCCCCAGCGCACCAGGGAGACTCGAAAATTTAGGAACGGGCGTGTTTATATTGTATTCGCACTAATGCTTCCTAGAGTTTATTTTCCAAGCGGAGGGAGAGCAATACATGGTAGGCGATTAAACCCAAACACGATGGGTTTAAAGTCGGGGCATGCTCCTCGGAATATTTTTCTCCTGTTTTTGAAGGACCCACTTGAGCGGGGGCGGGGCAGGAGCGCAGGGCGGGGGGGGGGGGAGGACTGTCTGAATTCTCCTCAGGGTTTGGCCTACCTCCGGGGCCTGTCATATGGAATGGATTAGGCTCTCTCTCACAGCGTCAACTTGGGTGTTCTGCACACAGGCTGTTTCTGCTGGGGTCTTGGTTTTGCTTTTTATAACGGCAGGAAGTGCCCCTTCTTGGACCACATGTGAAATCGTGTGGGAACGGTGGGGTGTGGGATGGAACGGCCCTCCCTCCAGCGGCCGGCTGTGCGGGTGGAGGTGGGGATGGACAGGGAGCCTAGGGCGCCGGCCAATTTCACTTTATTGGGCCTGGTAGGCAGGAGATGGGGAGGGGGCGCTTCCTTGATGAAACCAGCCTGTCCCTAATATCTGCCCTCGTATTTTACAGAGCCGCGCGCAGGGCCGGGCGGGGCCAGGAGCTCGAGGGGTCACAGCTGCTGTGCAATATCTTCTGAATTTCCTGCCGGCCTCGCCAGACGTGTACAGGAAACGGGCGGTAAATGTTTAATAGGTCATATCTAACCAGACAATTAACAGGTGCTGTCATTTAGAAAATCCCAAACTGTGCCTGTGCATAGGAGGGCCAAGGCAGGCCCCCGCGCTTCCGTTCCCCCTCTCCCGGGAAGGCTTGGGGTAAGGCTGCGGGCGCACCAGGACAGGGGAGGAGCACCTAAGACTCAACAGTGGCCCCCGCCCGGCCCGTGGCGCTCGGGGATCTCTCGGGGTGCAGGCCCTGGCCTGCTGTGTTTCTGTGGGTACCTTGTTTCCCTCTTAGAATGCTAAACTGGTAGTTCAGTGGTGAGGGAGTACACCGTCCCTTCGAAGGAGATTTCTCACCCGCCTGTCCGCAGGTGACGGGCCAGGCAGAAAACCAAGATGGCGGCAGAGGCCCTTCCATAGCACAAGATGTCTCGGGGGTGGAATCCCCCAATGTATGCCTTCCTCAGTAGCCCCTGAATGCCATCCAAGATCTCCTCAGATTTGTTCCTCTGCCCTCAGGAGTTTGAGTGTAGAATCAGCCTACAGGGGAAACTGAGGAAGCAGCAGCCTCAGGCTCATGCCCAGGGCCATGGAGCCAGCAAGCAGAGCTGGTGTCGGGCCCTCAAGTCCGACTGCAGAGCCCGTGTGTGACTGTGTCATCCAGAGACAAAAAGTTGCTTCCAGCCGGGCGTAGTGGCACACGCTTATAATCCCAGCATTCGGGAGGCTGAGACAGGAGGATCAGGGTTCGAGGCCAGCCTGAGCTACCTAGTGAGGCCCTTTGGTGAGGGAGCACCCTGCCCATTATGAAGGAGATCTTTCACCCGCCTGTCCCCATGAAGAGACAAAAATATAAATTACCCAGATTTGCTCATTAGATACTATGTGCATGTATTGAATGACCACGCAGTACTCCATAAATTCATCCAATTAAAAGAATAACTAAGCTGGGCGTGGCGGCACACGCTTGTAATCCCCGCGCTTGGGAGGCGGAGACAGGAGGATCAAGCAGGTTCGAAGCCAGCTGCACTGGCTTAAGAGCCCCTGTTTCAAAAATATAAAATAGGTCTGGGAGTGTAGCCCGGAGGTAGAAGGGCTTCCAGAACCCCAGTACCACCAAACAAAACAAAACAAAACAAAACTAAGCCAGGCATGGTGGCACACGTCTGTAATCCCAGTCCTTGGGAGGCTGAGACAGGAGGATTGCAGGTTTGCGGCCAGCCTCAGCAACTTAGCAAGGCCTTCTGAAACTTAATGAGACCTTATTTCCAAATAATAGGGCTGGGGGTATAGCTCAGAGGCAAAATGCCCCTGAGTTCAATCTCTTGTACTACCACAGCAACAAAAAACAAACAAACAAAAAATAAAAATAAATAAAACTTAAGGACAGAAGTAGAGTGGCTAATCACGCTACTTTACCTAAGATGGAGTTTCCTGAGATTTCAGACCTCCAACGAGAAAACCAGAAATTCGCAGGCAAAGGGAGATGGGGGCTGCCCTCTCTAGAAGACCCCTGGGGAGCCCCCCCTCCTGCCCGCCCGCCCACTCTAATGTTCTGATTCTGCAGCCGGAGTCTCGGAAGCCACAGATGCCAGTGACTTCTCCCAGGTCCCATAGCTGACTAGAGGTCGCCTCGAACACGGCCCCCAGCTCTGCCGGCCACCACGGCGCCCAGCCTTGACAGCCCCTGCAAAGGTCTGTGTGGATACTATCGCGCCAGCTGCAGACAACCCTCAACCCCCGTTCTCCCTGGTACTACCTGCGTGAAGTTCAAGGCTAATGGGGCTCAAAAGAAGGCTTTAAAACAACATCTGAAAAGTCTTCTAATAGTCCATGACTAATGGGATGGGCTAGGCTGTCCAATAAATCGTCTACTCTGCGGAGCATTTATATAGTGACGGTCCTCAGACGCCCTTATCAGCACTTGACGCTCGTGTAAACCGGCTCTCATTTATAACGGGAGGGAGCGCGGCGCTGTGCAGGCTCCTGCCGGCTGTCTGCGTCGCTCTCTGAGATCCAGCTGGGAAGAGCAAAGCTGACGACTTATATAAAAGTGAGTGGTAGCTGGGCACGATGTCACGCGCCTGCGATCTCAGTTCTCGGGAGGCTGAGGCAGACAGGAGGAGCGCAGTTCACGACAGCCTCAGCCACTTAGACCTTGCTTCAAAATTAAAAGGAGTTTGAAGGTAGTTGCTCCTGGGTTCAATCCACAGTAGCCCCCCCACCCCGGCCAGAGGGGTGACACGTGATAAAGACATGTCCTGTTGAAACAAAATGACTGTCAGCTGTCATCTCTGCCAGAATGTTCTCACTCTCTCCCAACCCCCCTCTCTGCTGGTGGGTGAAAGCTTTACTCGGCTCCTGGTTTCAGAGGTCAGTCCATGGTGGGCTGGCTCCGGGGCAGCAGCGTCATGGCAGAGGAAGCCTGTTGAAGACATCTGAGCAGCAGAGAGCCGAGGGACGTTCCCAAGGCCATGCCCCAGTGGCCGACCTCCTCCCTGTCTGTCTAGAGTTACCAGCCAATGAATCCGTGCGTTATTAATCCATCAACAGATTTATCCACGGATGAGATTGGAGCCTCGGTTCAATTATTTCACCTTGGAACATTTCTACATTCCCAACACATAAGCTTTCTGGGGGACATGTCTGGACCATAACACCCTGCCAAAGCTCATGTGTTGGCAGTGTGATCCCCAGTACAGCAAGGTCCAGGGGAGGGGTGTGGTTTGGCTGAAGGACGAGGCGCACCGGCATGTGGCCTTGAGGGCTCTGTCTGTCCCGGGCCCCCGCCTGCCTTGCTCTTTCTCTCTTCCTAGCTGCCCTGGAAGAAGCCCCTTTCCTCTGCCCTGGAGCCGGCCAACCATGGACTGACCTCTGAAACCCTGAGCCAAGCCAATCTTTCCTCTTCTACCTGGTGCTTGTTAGATGTTTTGGTCACCGCCACGCAGAGCTGGCAAAGGCGCAGAGGAAGAAAGGATTCAGCGAGGAGGGAGAGGTGAGGAGAAATGGAGGGGAGAGGGCGGCCAAAGACAAGAGGAGAGGAGAAAGAAGGAATGAGGGGGAGGGGGGGAGGGGACGGAGGAGGCCAAGGGGTGGCCGCGAGGAGGTTGTGGCCTGGTGAGCTACTTCCTCTGCGGAGGCGATCAGTCTCCTGAGAAGATGTGGAAGGGAGAGACAAAGCGTTCATGGTGAAGATTAATTTGCTGAGAAGACACAGAAGAGAGAGAAAGCAGTCCGGTGGCAGGAGCCGAAACCAGAAGTTGTCTGGGGCTGAGCGTGCTGCTGGGTTGGGTTGATCTGGTAATGTGTGCGCGTGACAGCAGGAAGGGCCGTAACCAGGACTGGAGGATTCCATCAGGAGGCTGAGATGGCCTTGATACCCACCCAGGGGCAGAGCAGGGAGCTCGGGCTCGGCTTGACGGAAGGGGCGAGGGAGAGGCGATCAGCGCCAGGGCCGGGCACTCAGCTCAGAATCCCTCCAGGTTCCTTTGTAAATTTCACACGACTTGCATTTATGCCCGAAGCCCCCGCCCCAGCGGAGGATGGGTGGACGTGGCCGCTGAGTTCTGCATGAGGTACAGTAGAGCAGCTGGGCCGTGGCTCGGCGGCCGCTCCAGGGGGAGCGGGTTGGAAAGGTTTCTCGTGCGCCTTGGCTCTGCTGGGACCCAGAGCTCAGAGGCTGCCTTAAACCATAGCCCACCCCACCCGGACTTTCCCTGCCGCGGAGGGTCTGGACAAAGTGAAGCGGTCCTTGGCCGCCTCAGGCCTGGGTGGAGCTTGGTGGAGAGTGGGGTGGAGGCTTTGATGACCTCGCGCCTCCTGCAAGGTGCTGCTGGTTGGCTTGGGGTCTGGATCACCGTCTGTGTCTGATGAGAGCCATAGGCAGAGGCCGCCTGGCCTGGGCTTTGGTGAGGGGCCTGGCTTTCCTCCAGACGCAGCACTCTCGGATCCTGAGGCTGGGGGGACGTGGGGATGAGGAGAAGGCCAGGTGCTGGGTCCCTCCAGAGCCACCGTCCACACGCCTCCACGCAGCTGCTGGGACGGGGAAGGCAGCTCGGCCCTGGCAGGAAGGGGAGCTGGGCCAAGCTGAGCCTGTGTGTCTCTGAGCACTTCTCTCCCCCATCCTGTGCATGGAGAGAGGCAGGGAGGGAGAGCGGAGAGAGAAGGGGCGGTGAGCACGCGTGGACAGGAGCCAGCGCAGCACGGCAGCAGAACTGCGCGACGCACTCACTTGTTTAACAACTGCTGACTGACCACCTAAGCCACGCAAGAGACTGCACTTTGTCCACAGCAAATGGAAAGAAAGGAAGGAAGGAAGGAGTAAGGAAGGAGGAAAGAAGGAAAGAAAAGAAACAGCTCCTTCCTTCAAACGCCTTCCAGGAAGCCAGGCATGGCAGCGCAGGCCTGAGTGCAAATCCAGGGTTCTGATTTCCACCGCCCCGGCACACATTTATAGAGCACCTACTGTGTACACTGCTGCCAGGCTGTCCTGCCGTCCAGGGGCTGCCTGGAGAAGCCCTCCTGGCTCTACCTGCCTCATCTGGGACTCATTCTTGTGTCATGAGGGTTTGTTTATGCGTCGTTCTTGGCTAAGACTTGAAAGCCACACTACCGCTGGTTCCTCTAAACAGCCACTACTGTCGTACAAAAAGCAGGCTCGCCAGAGCAGCCATTCCCAGCGCTCCTCGGGAGGGAAATCAAAGGGGCTTGTTTACCCCCAGTGAAAACTTACAGCGTTCAAACCCCGCGGCCATCGTGAAGAAAGAGTCTGCTAGAAAGGAGACCGTGCCCTGGGCCCAAACGTCTGTTTACGGAGATGGCCCCGCTCAGGAATCTGAGGTCCTGGGATGGAGCGGGGTCCATCAGCTGCGAGAGGAGAGGCGCTGTCCGCAGGGGGGGGTCCACAGGGCTCCCACGGCGCCCATCCTGCCGCGCTGACCCCCACTCGCTCGCTGGCCGGGCTCTCTCCTTCCCAGGGAGGGCCCCGGCAGGCGGGCAGGCTCGCAGAGAAGGCCCTTTGTCTCCGGGTGAGTGTTTTCCTTGGGCAGGGCCCTCTGTGTGCACCGTCTTGGCCTCTGCAGAACCGGTCGTCAGGTTTCAGGACCAGGATTTGGACAGCTGCACATACTAATTTGATCGGGTATCTGATTCAGGCACCGAGGGAGGCCACGGTGGCCGGCCTGTCCTGTCCTGCAGGCCTGGGCCCTGGAGGCGTCTGCCCCCTCTGAGGACGGCTGTCCATCAAAAGAGGCCTGGGCCGGACGTGGGAGAACTCCGGGATGGCCCCGGCTTATGATTTATTTAATGACGTCCCCACGGGGGAAAAGGAAAGACAGAAGAGGTGGCTGTCTGTCTTGCATTCTTCTTGTGGGGTCCGTGGAACATCCAGGCTCTTGGGGCTGGGGCGGAAGATGAGCTGTAGGAAGCCTGAACACATCAAGTACACTTTACCAAAACGGCATTGGGAATGGCGGTCGGACCCCGGTGCCCCAGCCTGCTTCCTGTCGGGGCGGGGCTGGATCTGTTCCTCTTCCTAGGGGCTGGCGTCAGCCTCCTGGGCTGCAGGAAGAAATGACCACCCTCTGGGGGAGCTTAAAGCAGCATCATTCATTCCCTCACATTGCCGGGGGCCAGAGCCTGAACTCCCAGTGCTGGTTTGCAGGCTCTCTAAGGCTCCGGGGAGGGTCCTCCTGCATGGCCAGCCATCCTCAGGGTCCCCTGGCTGCAGCCGCCTCACCCAGCCTCGGCTGGCCCCCTCTGTGTGCATCAGGGCCCAGCCTGCAGAACCCGCCCGTCCTGACCCAGCAGCGGCTTGTCCTGCCCCATCAACCACAGAGACCCTGCTTCCTAACCAGGCCACGCCCACAGCTCCGGGGAGGCTGCAGACACTTCCTGGGGACAGTCCTACCCAGGCAGTCCCTCTTCCTTATTATCATGGGTGCCTCCGTTTGCTCTTTTTTGAAATGAGGGCGACTGGCTGACCAGCTTCATTTCAGAGAGGTTGTGTGCTCCACCTGCTGACACACAGCACAGCACTGTCCTCAACAGGGTCGGAGAGAGGGCTGGAGGTACACTCACATCACACCTGCCAGGGGCTTCTGGTCAGAAAAAAAGAAGTCCTTGCCCCAGTGCAGGCCCTCGAAGTAGCGCTGTGCAGCCCTGTGCCCGGCTGTGTAGTATGTTCCTAGTCCGGCGACCTGGTGGCTGCGTTGGACCTCCTGCTGTGCCGCCGGCTGGACGGCTCTTCTGAGCTCGCCACGGCTGGGCTGCTCCTCCGATGGCCGCGCGGGGCCGGCCCCAGCGCAGAGCCGCGCCTCGTGGCTGGTGCTGTCCCGTCGCTCTCTTTACGGCCCGTAATTTGAGTGTGGGCTTGCAGTCTGCTTGTGGGAGGCCTCCTTGGGCACAGAGGGCTGCAGGAGTCGGGTGCTCGAGCACAGGTCTGAGATGAGACGCCCACTGAGCGCCCAGCCCGGCTGCCTCCCTGTGGGGCTCAGGACAAGAGGCGACGGCTGGGATGCTTGGCTTGGCTTGCTCGGCTTGGTTTTCTCCTGTTTGATTGGTTTTCTTGATTTATTTTTATTGCAGAGAGTCTGGATCCACAAAGAAGTTACCAGACGTCATGATGGACTGGCACCTCCCAGCCCTGGGCCCGGCGGCTGTTGAGGGTGAGCCGCGTTTGCCCTCCGCATTGTCCCCGCCAGCATCGGCAGTGATGGCGGGGTATGGCGTTTGCTTAGACCTTGCTGAATCTTGGGGAGTCACCAGAAGAGAAGGTGTCTGAGGCCTTGGATGCTTCTGTGTGGCCCTCAAAGGGCACAGGCATCTCCAGCTCCATGGGCACACGCCACCAGCCAGTGTTCCTGTGCAGATGCCACCTTCCTCCGTGGGCTTCGCGGCTGTCTTGGCATCTTGGTGCAGCCTGGACCACGAGCCCCTCGCTCGCTGGCTGTGTTTCTGGCCACATCGTCCTTCTGCCTGGAGTTATCCTCGGCCCTCTCTGCCTTTCATTCTGCTGGCACTTTTTTTTTTTTTCCAGTATTAGGATGGAACCCAGGGGCATTCTATCTCCGAGCTCCACCTCCAGCCCTATTTTTTATTCTTTATTTTGAAACGGGGTCTCACTGAGTTGCAAAGGGCCTCACTAAGTAGCTGGGGCTGTCTGTGAACTGCGATCCTCCGGTCTCAGCCTCCCGAATGCTGGGACTGCAAGCGTGAGATTACAAGTGTGCACCACCATGGCTGGCTCGCTGGCACTTTTGAGGCACGTGGGCCTGGCCTGTGCGGGTCACCTTCCCCAAGTCTGTCTGATCGGAGTCAACTGACACGCATCTTTGGAAACCTCCTGTTATTAGAAATGAAGGACTTTTTCATTATAAATAGATTTCCATCTTTAAAAAATTATTTGATTTGCCAACATCGGGCTCAAATTCTCACTTGGCACATTCTCCAGGGTCCACGTCACAGTCTCGAGCCCCCAGTCATGGCGAGAGGGGTCTGGAGGGGGTCAGGAGGTGGCCGGAGTCCTGGGCTAGGCTGGCCCCTAGCTCACCGTGTGACCCTGGACACGTTGCTGTTACAGAGAACAGGAACAGAGGAGATGGTTGAGGAGAAACAATGTCTCAGCCTCATGATCACTGTTCTAGAATCTTCCGCAGGAAGCTAGTCTCAAGGGCCAACGACACTGGTCTGCCCCCTCGGCTCCCAACGCCTCTCCTGTGTGGAGCAGATGCTGAGCAGTGGAAGAAAGCAGAGGGCAGCAGCCAGCCGGCCAGGGCGCCCGGCCTCCAGCGGAGGTGTGTACACCCTCAAAACACAAGCAGTTAGCAGGGGTGCGGGGTGAGGGCGCTGCTAGCCTGTCCCCGCAGTGTGTTCAGGGTAAAGATCTGGCTTGGAAAGGCCCTATCACGGAGATTAGGGAAGATTTTCCAGTTAGGAGTTGCAGGTATTAGGAAATTGTCAGCCGGTCTGGCCGCAAGCAGCGCTGGGAGGACTTCCTGTGCGTTTCTAACCATGCTAGCAGCAGTCCCAGCCGCATTCAGAGCACACCAACGGAGGGGCTGGTCTGGATAATCTGGCCTAATGGTTCAACGGGCTGCATTAACTGTGAAATCTTCTAATTTTATTCGGGCATAGAAATAAGGTTTTGTGCCTGAGTACACCCTTGGCATGGTTTCAACTAGTATTAACTGGGCGTTGAGCGTGCGTTAAGAGGGGTCCGTGTTGTTGCGGCTTGGCACTCGGGCTCTGCAGCCAGGTGCCCGGGCTCAGATCCCACCCCGACTCCTGGGTCAGCCAGGTGCCTGGGTCAGCCTCAGCCAGCTCACGGACTCTGAGCAGCAGCTTGCCCCTCGGACCATGAAAGATGAACTGATGTTTGGAAAAGTTATGTGGCTCGCCCAGGTTCACACAGCAAGGGCCTGGATGGACCTGGTCTTGAGAGGACCTTCGAGTCCGATGCTCTGGACACGCTGCCCGCAGAGCCCCGTCTTCCCCGTCTGACCTACAGGGGCGGCACGGGCCATGCTCAGCAGGACAGTCCCAGTGGCCCGCACCCCAGCAAAGTGGAATGACCACGGCAGGACAACAGCTTGCACCGTCCGCCTGCTCAGCCTTTTTGACAAGGTAGTCAGCAGGTACATTGGAAATAGTGCAGGCAGAAACCTCATCCCAGGGAGAAACTGAGGCACAGTTCCTGGAAAAGAAAGGACCCCTTCGGTCAGGGAGGGGATGACTGGCTCCCATGTCCAGTCCTAACTTGGGTCTGTCCTTGGATTAACGGCTTCATCTGCCCCAAGAACCAGGATAGGTCTGCTGTCTCCAGCCACAACTAGAACTCTGCTCAGTTGACTGAGGCTCGCCATTCTAACCATGGCTCTTATCATTCTGCGTCATAATGCTGCCATCGCTCTTCATTTACTGATGTCCTTTATTGTTCTGCCCGTCCCTTAAAAGATCACACAGTTTCCTGCCTCCGGCACTGCTCCCACTGCCTTCTTCTCGAAGGACCGGCAGACCATGGTTGACTAAGCAAACCAATAGATAGACGCCCCCAGTCCATGGAGGCCCTATCGATATTCGGTTGGTCTTTGACATTGGAGATCTGCAGATACACCCAGCGGTCATGGAGTCCAGTTCTGAGATTTGTCTCATTTTTTCCCTCGGAATACAAGCCGTTCTTGTTAATGAGCTACCAAGGACTGGCTGGGAAAGACTTCTGGTCACCCTGGACTTCAAACTGACTCCTAAAGCTAGAGCTGTGCCGGCTCTAAACATATGAGGAGGCACAGAGGCATATCTTTGAAGAGGCAAAATGTAAATGGTTCCCAAAGACCCTTGGGAGACCGCCGGCGTCATGAAAGCAGGCAGCTAGATTCCTCTCCAGGGTCAGGCTTCCACGACAACAACGAGGCCTCAGGAGAAGGCAGCCGTTCCTTGACCATGCGCTGCCCACAGTCATTACGTGAGCGTGACATACACTCATCGCGCCTGCCCTGTCTCACGGCTCGCACTCTGCAGATGAGAAACAAGAGTCGTGACATGCTGGGAAGGGCCAGAGTCAGGGCAGGGAGCCGGGGCATTGGCATCTGAGACTCGGGCTCGACCTAGCCTGCCACTGCACCCGAGGTCTCACTGGACTTTTGAGGGCGGGGAAGCGGCGATCCAGGGGTGCAGCGTGGAATGTACCACTGTGGGGGGAGTTTTGTGTGCAAACACCAGGAGACAGGAGGCCCCTGGGGCGCCCGCAGGGGCACTGGGGTGGCTGGGGTGATGGGTAGGCGTCGAGGTGAGAAGCAGGGTGGAGGGTCTCCACTCAGGCTACACATCAGCACCTCCGGGGAGCCCACCTCAGATCGAGTAGGTCATAGTTACTGAGGAGGTCTCCATGGACCTCCTTGGGTGCTTTCTGGCAGCTGCCCTGGGCAGTCTGATGCATATCGTGGGTGGAGCAGGAAGGGCTGCATTGGTCAGGATCAGCAGGGTTCCATAATGCTGCCTGTTTGGACACGTGCCCTTCCACACCTAGCTCACGGGGGCTGTGCTCTGCCCTTTACTTGCTTCTGAGGACCACCAGGGAGAGCGAGTGGAGGACCAGGCTGAGTGACAGCTAGCAACGTCTTCCTGGCCAATTGGAGAAGCGTGAACAAAACAGGAACATTTGCTTCTCTCTGCCCCAGGGCTCTTGGTTGGCTGCCACAGAATTGTCAGCCTCTCAGAAAGTGCCTGTCTGTTCTGGAAAGGCCAGGGGAACACACAGACACACACTGCTGCAGCCTGGGGCCCTGTGTCACCAGCAAGAACAGTCTGGTGCTCAGAGCCACCTGGTAGACCAGAAGTCCCGGGGACTCTGCTCTGACCCGAAGGCTGAGTGGGGTCTGCTGGGAACTGCAGCACCGTCTTCTATCAATTTCCTGGGAGGAAGCAGCCGACAGGCTACAGGGAAAACCCACATTTGCAAGGCAGTTGGTTCCCAGACTCTAATCAAGTTAGTTTCCCCAACAACCTTAACTAGGCTTGAGGCGTTGCATTCCGCTGAAATTGCTGCTCCCACAGAGACAGATTTCCCTAGATGAGAAAAAAAGAAACCCCTGTTTCTCTGGAAGAGGCTTTTCACAGCAAGACAAAGTATTTGGGGCTCCCTTTAAAAAAAAGGCTCATCGAAACTTCATTGTTGAACTTTGGGGAAAGTAAAAACACAACCCAAATAAAAATGTAGTCACTTAATAGTCAAATTAATGAAGTTAATAGAAGCCCTTTCATATCGTGTCTGTGCTGCTCACATGGACTCAGAACATCCTACACATTAGTGTCCTGGGCATGTGTAGTTGTAGTGGGATGAGTGTTCACTGAATTTTGGCAGCCTGGCAGACCTATGGGGAAGCACAAGGTGTCACACAAGACGGTAATTCTTTGGTCTACTATTCCATTAGTCCACTAATCCCAGCCCTAAGAATTTTATACCCAGGAGAAGTGTTGTCCAAAGTTAAAAGTCAGATGTCCAAATGTGCTCACTGCCAGGTCATTCATGGCCCAGGCCTGGAGCACCGCTCAGGGTTCTGGAATAGAGGTTGGCCCACTTTTTCTGAAGGGGCCAGCTAGTAAAGACCTACGGCCTTGCAGGCCACATGCATGTGGTCTCTGCCGCAGAGTCTGGGTTCTGCCCGTGGAGCTCAGCGCCCCCGCAGCGTTCCCTGTGCCTGGCACTGTCAGACTGGGTCACTGTGGCCACCCCTGGCTGCAGGGCACATTGGGAAAGTGATTGCCCCAGCATTTCCCTGCCTGTTAGGAGATGTGCCTTTTGTCAACCCCAAAGAAACACGAGAAGCTTTCACGGCAGCAGAGAGCCTTGCCCAAAAGGAAGCACCTCCTTCCTAGGTCGCTTCAGGGCCTCTGTGTTCTAATGTGTGTGTGTGTGTGTGTGTGTGTGTGTGTGTGTGTGTGTGTGTGTGGTACTGGGATGGAACCCAGGGGCATTCTACCTCCAAGCTATGCCCCCGGCCCTATTTTTTTAATTCTTTATTTTATTTTTATTTTTGTGGTACTGGGGATTGAATCCAAGGCATCCTACTTCCAAACTAAATCCCCAGCCCTATTTTTTATTCTTTATTTTGAAACCGGGTCTCACTGAGTTGCAAAGGGGCTCGCTAAGTAGCTGAGGCTGTCCGCGAACCATGATCCTCCTGTCTCAGCCTCCCGAATGCTGGGATTACATGCGTACGCCACCACGCCTGGCTTTTTGTTCTGATTTCCAGTAGAAGATGAATTCCAAGGCAGTACTTGGAAGGGCACGGGCCTCCGTGAGCAGGCCTTTCACCAACAGTGTGTCCAGCGCCGTGCAAGCTTGCACCGGAAGGCTTCCTAGCCATCATGGCCAGAGGCATCTAGTCAGCTTGGGTGAGAGGCAGGTCACCAAGAACACGGACTGCCATGCACAGCTCTCCGTGGTCTTGAGTGAGGGCCTCACACAGGCAAGCTGGCCAGGAAGGCAGAGGGGGCCTCTGGCCCTTACCCAGAGATTCTGCTTCTCCAGGGAAGCAGTCTGCATCGTAAGGATTGCTCCGGGTGATTCTGAGCCACGTGATCCGCAGAGACCATAATTCAGTGGTCTCACGCCTACGTTTGCCTAACTCGAATGTCCTGTGGGGAGCTGGGGCGCAGCTCTGTGGCAGAGTGCTTGCCTAGCATGTGCGAGGCCCAGGTCCTGTCCCCAACACCACAAAAACAACTCTACTGCAACAATACGTCCGGTGCCCTGTGCTCCGTGAGTTCAAGAAACCATGAGAAATGCGCACAGCCTTCAGCCCCGCCGAGGGGTCGAGCCGCTCCCGGAGCTGCGCAAGGCAGGGCCCTCACAGAGGCCGTGCTAGGGTGCACACCGCTGGCCAACCCGAGGTTCTCGGAGCAGGTTCGTTTCCGTTCTCAGTCTGTTACTGCTGTCCCGATCAGATCATGCGACCCTTGAGGGCTCTGGGCAAGGTTTGAATTTCCTGTCGCACCCCCCTCCCCGGCACAGGGCGGCACACACGCGTGAATGGCTGAATGAGGCAGGGTAACTCAGGTCCGCACCACAGACCCGCCCTCCTGGCTTCGGCCCACCGCCCCAGCCACACGTGGACCGCCAGGAGGAGAGAGGGAAATGCCTGTTCACGCTTGAGTTCTCCATTGGGAGCTGGCCGGGAGCCAGGGCCTGGCAAGGTCTGGGGGTCCCCTGGCGAGTGACACACTCCAGGCCCCCCTTAGGTGGTCAGTGCATTGTGCAAGACGTACAGTGCAGAGGGCCGGCCACTGGGAAGGAGGCCTGGCCTGTGCGCAGGCGCCTGCCCTGTGGAGCATGGGGAGGGGGCCCGGGAGCTGGAGGAAGAGGCAATCTGACCTGGGCCTGGGAGCGGAGAGGGCCAGACGAGATTTTCAGGCTAAAGGACAGCTTGTGCAAACACCCTGGGCTAACGGGAGGAACTTTTAAAGAAGCCGAGCATTTGTGCTCCAGGGAGACCAAGTGCCTGGCGCACCGGATGAGGCTCGGGCGGCCAACAGGAATGGGATCCTGCGAGTCCCAGGTGGGAGCTTGCTCCTCACCCCTGAGCAGCGGGCAGCCCTGAAAACCTGCGGGCAGGAGCTGAGAACGATGATCTTGCAGTCCTAGGAGCCAAGGCGATGGCTGTACCCACCTGGGAGAGCAGACGGGCCCCAAAATGAGATGGAGAAGACCTGGGTGTGATCATCCAGCGGACACAAGAGGAGAGGACTGCAGGAGGTGCGGGGCCTGGCCCTGCAGGGCGTGCAGGCTCCCACGCCCAGTCCCTCTCAGGCATCCCGGCCCGCGTGCCCTTGTTTGGGACTGAGCGCGTGGTCCCTGCAGCCGTGTCCTCCGCCCCTCCAGGGCCGCCGGTCAGGGCTGTCTCTGCACCAGGCTCCTCTGGGTCTTGGGACAGCTTCAGATTTATGTCTAAGACCTGTGAGCTTTAATCTCCACGTGTTTGCCCCGCAGATGTTTCACGTGCAATTTGGGAATTTGGGAACGCTCGAAATAGCATGTGCCCATAAAATTGCCTGAAATGCAGTCCAAATGTGTCTGTAAAAGGTAACCCAATGACTATTTACTGTGATTAGTTCCCACACTTCGAGCTTTCAGGTGGGGCTGGGCGTTGATTTAATTGAGGGGCTGATTGTGCCCCGGGGCGACCTCGGGGACTTGTGGGGCCACCTTGGGTCCTGTTGTGCAGAGAGAAGCCAGTCATCTGCAGTTCTCCCCATCTGTCCAGGACACACGGAGATCCCACGGCCTCCGCGACGCTTTCCTGGAGGTAAATTCCTGAAAACCTTGACGGGGGCCCAAGCCTATTCACCAACATGTCAAAATCTAGCATGATAAAATTACAGCCAGGCAGCCCCCCCGAAGGAGCCTATAGGA
The DNA here is from genome assembly GCF_963383645.1 of Muscardinus avellanarius. Lineage (NCBI taxonomy): Eukaryota > Metazoa > Chordata > Mammalia > Rodentia > Gliridae > Muscardinus > Muscardinus avellanarius. The sequence goes on from NC_137796.1 coordinate 2,223,023, forward strand.
GCCATGGCTTTTATTCTCATTCTGATAAAATACATCTAATATCAAACTATCTTTTTTTTTGTATTGGGAATTGAACCCAGGGGCATTCTACCTCTGAGATATGCCCCCCATCCCATTTATTTATTTATTATTTTGAAACAGGGTCTCTTTAGGTTGCTGAGGCTGGCCTCAAACCTGAGATTCTCCTGTCTCAGCCTCCCAAGCACTGGGATTACAGGTGTGTGCCACCACACTCACTAAAACTCGTCATTTTAACGTTTTGGTGGCAGGAAGCACACCCATGGGGTTGTGCAACTATCCCCAACCATCTAGTTTCAAGACATTGTCAACACCCCAAACAAAGCCCTGCTCCCACGCATGTCCCCAGCAGTGATCAGTCTGTGTCCTCTCTCTCTCTCTCTCTCCCTCTCTCTCTCTCTCTCTTCTCTCTCTCTCTCTCTCTCTCTCTCTCTCTCTCTCTCTCTCTCTCTCTCTCCCTCCCTCCCCCCCCCTCTGGATTTGCCTCCTGCGAACATTTTACATCAATGTGTCATATGCTACTCAGCCTTTGTGTCCGGCAAGCACAGGAAAGTCACGCTCAGTGCCACGTGCTGCTGGGAAAATGAGAAGCAGAGCTGCCATGAGCTGCTGCTCCCCCAAGACGATGTGTGTGTGTGTGTGTGTGTGTGTGT
>NC_137796.1:4356193-4439283 GCF_963383645.1 Muscardinus avellanarius
CTCTACCCCCTGTCTTGAAGGGAAAGGCTGGCCAGGTAGATAAAGGCAGAAAGGACGAGAAGACAAGTGAACCAAGGATACACAAATGCATGCTAGGAGGGCGAGAAGAGATGCAGCCAGTTTGCCTGGCACCCCCTACCTTCATCCTTAAGAGAACAAGACTATGACCCATTTCATCTCCAGTGCATCCACAGTGTGGCATTTTGACGCCTTTCTATTTTCTCTATTTCCCTTCTCCTTCCTTCCTTCCTTTTCCTTTCTCCCTTTTCCTCTTCCTTTCTTTCTTTCCTCCTCCCTGCCTGCCTGCCTTTCTTCCTTCCTTTCTCTGTGGTACTGGGGATTGAGTCCAGGCCATTCCTCCAAGCTATATCCCAGCACTTTCTAGTTTTTTATTTTCCTTAGGTTGCTAAGAGTTTCACTAAGTTGCTGAGGCTGATTTCATATCTGTGATTCTCCTGTCTCAGCCTCCCAAGTACTGAGATTACAGGTATGAGCCATTTTGCCCAGGACCTTGAAGTATTTTTATTTTATTTTTTTGTGGTACTAGGGATGGAACCTAGGGGCATTCTACCTCTAAGCGATACCCCCAGACCTATTTTTTATTTTTCAATTTGAAACAGGGTCTCACTGCATTGCGAAGGGCCTCACTAAGTAGTAGCTGAGGCTGTCCGAGAGCTGTGATCCTCCTGTGTCAGTCCCCCAAATCCTGGGATTACAAGCGTGCACAACCCCGCCCAGCTGAAGCATTTTTTAAAAGGAGAATCAGGCACCTTTCTTTTCCCCACAGGCAGCTGGGCTAGGGGGCTCTGGATTTACTGCCAACAACCTCAACCTCCACTGAACACTCATATAGGCCAGAGGCAGGAGCCTCAGCTGAGCTTAGAGTCTGAGACAAGAGTGACTTATGTCCTACGGACTGAGAGAGAACATAAAGAATCCAAGCAGGAGAGGTCGGGAGATATCTGAGCAATTTTTACATCTCTTCACAGTGGGCTTTATAGGCTCATTTAACAAACAAATTGATATCATGGTTTGCTAGTAACATAAAAATATTTAAGAATAGGTCTTGTCTAGAACAAATCACCTAAATTGTGTGTACCGTAATCCCACTACTTGGGAGACTGAGACAGGATGACCTCAGGCTTGAGGCCAGCCCCAGCAACCTGGTGAGACCCTCAACAACTTATCAAGACCCTATTCCAAAATAATAAATAGACAGATTCAAAATGGTGACTGCAGATTGCAGCACACCTCTGTAACTGTCACAAATAAAATTCAACTACTGAGAAGGCAGCATCTTGACAAAAACATTAACAAAGCAGTGGAAGATACACATGAAGAAAAACACAAATGGGAACCATAGCAGAAGGAAACCCAAAAATCTGAATGTGAGATCCACTGCAAAGGGCCCAAGCATGCAACTGGCCAGCAGCGTTTGCCGGCCTCAGCTCCACAGCCCAAAAACGTTCAACAAGAAACCCAAGAACTTGAAGTGCAGAGAACGGCAGCAGAGCTCCAACATCTTAAGTGACCGGCACCACGCTTCAGGGATGCAGAAAAAGATCCCAAAGCCCGTGCACTCATCAGAGATGGCACCCAGGGGCACACTGTGCCCTCCGGAGATCTGGCCTGCAGGAAGCCAGGTAACCGCACTGTGTTACTCGTTACTCAGCCGACAACAGCCCAGAGCAGCCACTGGACCCCGGTGGGCTCAGACCTGGAGGCCCATCCTGGAGGTAGTTCAGTTAGAACCTTCAGAGACACATGAAAAGCCCATAGTGCTCAGGGCGGGGCACCTGCCCAGGGTCACAGGGGGTCAACTCCAAGACTGCACTGGATGCCCTCTGCTGGTGCAGGTAGGAAGACGCAGGCACAGGGCGGGAAGGTGCAGAGCCCAGGGCCTGAGATTGCAGAGTCCAGGGTGGAGAGCAGAGAGCACAGAGTCAGAGCCGGAGGGTACAGAGCCCCAGCCCTGGAGGGTGCAGAGCCCAGAGCTGGAGGGTATGGAGGCCAGGTTGGGGAAATACAGAACCCTGGGCTTACACAGAACTCATTTACAGCGACAACCAACGCCCTGACACTTAAGCACAAAGCTATGAGACGCGAGAGGGGGCGCAAACACTCATAAAGTAGGTCCAAAAGCTGACAATAGGTTACAGAGCAAATGAGAGACATTGGAATATACTCTAGAATCTACCACAGTGAACAGACATATAGATATACGGGACCAGGCCCTATATATGTAAACTAGCAGGACTGCTGTTTTTTTTCTCTCATATTGTTGCTAGTACTTTTTCTCTTTGTTTTTGTTCTTTTTTCTTTTGTTTATTTTTGTCTTTGATTTATAATTGTTAGTTTTTGTAACTTGTTTTGTTACTTTATGCATGTTTGTTTGTTCCCTCCCCCATTCCTTTTACAAACTCCCTCCCTCTAGCCTATCTACTCTCTTCTCCCAAAAAATTTTCCATTACTGTATCTCCTTGTTTTATATTCAAACGATTTCATATCTTCATACCTACATACTCTACTAACTACAAGAATCCTACTATCTAACCTTCTCTCATTCTCAACCAGATGATACTTTATTACACCTAAATTCTTAACTTAATCATATCCTCTACTTTACCCGACTCCTGTACCCATCACCCCAGCTCCTCCCCCCTTACCCAATCCTCACAATTGAAAAAACACTGCTCACCCATGCACAAACCTGCTGACACCTCTAAATTCCTACTGCTAAAACTGGATCAAACAGATTACCCACAGAGTCACACACAAAAAAGAAGATGCCAAGACATCAGAAAAACAAGCCCAATAACCTTGAACATATGAGAACTAGGGACAGTGAGGGAATAAGAGAAGTCATGCCACAAACTAAAACAAAAACATTCACAGGAGAGACAAAGTTGACGTCAACCTCCACCATTGCTCTGTGACTCTATCACACGTCTTTGTCTTATTAAAGATGAGCATCCTGTGGTCTGAGCACTGACCGATTCCTCCTTAAAAATATTCCCTTCTGTTTTACTCTATATTGTGAGCATAGATTTGCATTCATTTGCTCAGGTAACATCTCATTCAATTTTCTTCGATGGAGACTGTATTTGTTTTCCTCCACTAGGTCTACAGATTTCTGGTCTGACTATTGGGAGTCAATCATTTTGACTCCCAATTTTGACTTACCAATCATTTTGGCCTCTAGATTCTGATTGATTATCTGTGGAGATGAGTGCAGGGTAACGGCTTCGGGTAACACTAGTGGCAAATGCCTGGTTGACCATGGGGACCGAAATAAATATGAAGAGAAATAGCCTTAAGATACCCAGGAAGTAATAATGTGCTTGTGCGCAACCCAAGCAACAGAGCTCAAGTTTCCCGAGGTCCTCTCCTAATCCTTATAAATGATTTTCTCCAGAGCCACTTGGCACATTCCCATTACGGCCTTCTGAATATGTATAGACACAGCAGGTAATTTAAGATTGCTGCAAGTATCTTGACAAACACATAGTGCGTGTTCAACTTGTTTAGGAAACATCTTAATGACAAGCAAAGCAATTTATAGAGGACATATTTTTATAGCACAGTAACATCAACATTTATTATTTGGGCTATAACTGGAGGAGAAAACAGACTTCCCCCATTTAGACAACAAAATTAAATTCCTAGGCAGGCGATAGAGAAGGAGGCACAATCTTGAATATAGTTATGGCGTAAAATAATATTCTTTTAGAAATATGGTAGACAACATGGGAAGAATGGTATAATGACCTCATCAGATATTCCAAAGATATAATTCCAGTGTACAATCCCTTCTGAGGGGCTACAATTTGATATCATAAAATTCAAAGTAATTTGTTGACTGTAGACTTATTCCCTCCCTTAAAATGCCACTTTATTAGGTAATAACTATATATAGTTTTGTATTCTTTGTTATTCACTTTCTTTTCTTTAGAGTAATAATTTCTAAGAAGCTTCTACCATAGAATAATAAAGGCTCTGAGAAGTTCTGCAGTAGGGAAGCCTTTTTTTTTTTTAGGTCAGCTGAGGTGTGGGCAAATAGTTCCTTTTCTTTTGCCTTCCATCATACTCATCTTGAAACAGCTAGTAATTAAGCAATCAAATATCTGCCAATTCAGCTTTTAGTGAATTATATATACAAGTCTCACTAAGAAGGGAAAAAAATCTAAGAAAATTATTCAAGTCAAAAGAAGTACATTTCACCTTCTTGCTAGCACCAGAGGGATCACTACTCAAGGAAAACAGAGTGGGGCAAACTGGCGTGCATAGCTGGGCCTCTTTATTGTCTCAGTGGGCTTGAGAAAGCTGTGCTAAATTGCTGTTTGGTCTCATTTACCTGTTCAGCACTTACTAAGTTCCTGCTGTGTAGACAGTGCACACTGAGGGGCCTCTGAGACCTACCAGGCATCCCTCGCCAGGCCAGGCATCCATGACTTCTTTGGCCAGGTCAATATCATCTACTACCAACTTTCTGGGTGAAACTCTCAAGTTATTCTCAGGCGTTCCTTGGAAAATGGAGTTCGGGAGGTGCTTGGTAGACCAGATGACTCCCTCATCTGTGTGCAGCGATGACCTCCATCTTGACCCATGATACCTTTGCTGGTTCGCTTATTTGACTAATGCTGGTCTCCCCTCCATCAAGACAAAACCTTATGAGTTTTTCTCCTTTTGCTTCTCCATAATCACAAGTTTGGGAACCATGGTACTCACTCATATATATTTATGGGGAGGATTTCTCAATGACTCATGATGCCATGAGTCATGGTGCTGCCCCGGCGCCTCTCGGGTGTTTCTGCAAATGTTTATCTGGGTAATCTCTTTCTCACCGGTCACTCTAGAAAGAGTGGCGAGAAGCCAGAGAGGTCATTTCTGTGTGTCTGAGTTTTTAGTGCTTCAAGCACTTCTTGTCTACTGCCCTGACCTCTTGGCTTGATTCACTCACATAATTCTCATGATGCTCTAAGACATGGACACCGTCATGTCTCCATTTGTAGATGGGGAAACTGAGGCCCAGCCACTGAGTTACTTGTTTAGGATTATAAATTTGGCTCAGCATTATTTTCTAGCACTAAGCACCAATACTTGCCGCATACTAAGTGTTCAATAAATATTTGTGGAATGAGGAAGGGGCAAAGCTGGTCTGTCATGAGTCCCAGGTCCCTGATGTGTTTCTTCTGCCCATGTCTTGTGGTCTTCACTGTCACTTACCAGTCTACACCAGGGCACCTCTCAGTAGAACTATCATGGCAGCTTCCTAACTTCGGCCCGAATCTATAGCTCTTTCTCTGTCTATCTACTGTGTGGCCACAGAAACTTTGAAAATGTCAGTGTGGACACCATTTCTTTGCCAGAGGGTCTTTAGTGTCTTCTCATTGTCCTTTGGACAAAATTTTATCTTATTTTATTTTACTTTTTGGTACCAAGGATTTGAACCCAGGGGTGTTCTACCCCTGAGCTATACCCTCAGCCCTTTTTATTTTAAAAGAAGGTCTTGCTAAGTTTTAGAGGGTCTCACAAACTTGCTAAGGCTGGCTTCAAACTTGAGATCCTCCTTTCTCAGTCTTCCAAGTACTGGGATTACCAGGGTGCACCACCGTGCCCATAGGTTGCTGAGTGTCTTGTTGTTTGCTGAGACTGTCCTCAAACCTGCAATCCTCCTGTCTTAGCCTCCCAAGTACTGGGTTTACAGGGGCGTGCCACCATGTCCAGCTTTTAAAAACACGTTTTATACTTTCATTGGTACAACACAATTATACTTCATAGTGAGATTCAAGGTGATATAAAATACACACACACATTACTTACCGGATTTCCCTCACGTACATGTTAATGAGACTGGCAGTGACACCTTCATACGTGGACATTGGAGGATCTGAACTGTTTCCTTCCTCAAATCTCCTTCTCCCCCCGCAGCTCCCACCCACAGTCCCCGTCTGCTCTTCTACTGATCTCTCTCCTCATTTATCTAAGGTCCCTTTTGCTCCTTATTTTTGTCCTAGCTTCTACATATGAGAGAAAACACATGATCCTTGACTTTCCAAGACTGGCTGATCTCAGCATAATATTCTCCAGTTCCATCCATTTTCCTGCAAATTACATCATTTTCTTCTTCTTAATGGCTGAGTAAAACTCCACTGTGTGTAGAGACTACATTTTTGTCATCCGTCCATCTCTTGATGGGCGCCTGGGTTGGTCTCATAATTTGGCTCTGGTGAATTCTGGCGAATTGTGCTGCCATAAGCATGGCTACACACGCATCGATTTAATATTCTAACCTTATTGTTTGTCTTCATGATGATTCACACCCGGCTTTTAACTGGCCAGCAAAGACCTAATGTCTTTTCAGCTTCGCCTCTCTGCCTCTCTCTTGCTCCTGCAGGTCCCAGGCTTCCTCTTGCTGTGATGCTTCTGTGCAACCATGTGCTCTGCCTGGAGCATCCTTGACTTTCTGGCTGCTTAGTTAACCCCTAAGGGAGCCTCGAGCCGCAGGGTGTGTAGGGGACCAAGTAATGACCTCAACAATATCCAGGTTCTAATGGTCCCTGGGGCCCATGAGATTATCCTCTCCAGCAGATGGGACTCTGCAAATGGCATTTAATTAAAGACTTGACTATGGCTGCATTTTACCTGGGTAACGGTTTTCCCCACCCCGCCCCACACGTTGACACTCATGCTTTGACAAATTGTGTGGCTAGACATGCTTCGTCATTGTCGACAAGACCATGGATCTGGTGACCTAGTTTTGCGCATATTCGTGAACTCAGGTTTCAGTAAGCGTAACTACTTGCACGTCCTTATTCATAGTGGCATTGTTTGTGACAATCCGGAGGCAGAAACTGCTCAAACGTGCATTGGTGGATGCACACAATGGATAAAAAAAAATGTTGTCTACTCATACAATGGAATATGATTTAGCCAGAAGAAGGAAGAAAGGGTTGGCACGTGTGTAATGTATACTAACAAATGTCACCGTGTACTCGCCTCGCAAACATAATGCTAACCGAAGGAAAACAGGCACAGAAGACCACACACTACGTGAGTCAATTTATATGGAATCTCTAGAATGGGCAAGCTCACAGAGAGAGGAGGTAAATGAATGGTCACCAGGGGCAGGCGGAAGGGGCACGGGGAGCAAGTGCTTGATGGGTTGTTGGGTTTTCTTTGGGGTGAGGAAAATATAGGTAGAAGTGGTATTTGTTTAACACTATCAATACACTAAATGTATCAGAACTGTTTACTTTTTTGTGGTACTAGAGATTGAATCCAGAAGGTTTCTACTTCTGAGCTAGATCCCCAGCCCTATTTTATTATTTTTCTTATTAAACAGGATCTCACTAAGGTGTAGAGGGCCTTGCTACATTGCTGAGGCGGGCCTTGAACTTGCAATCTTCCTGCCTCAGCTTCTCAAGTACTGGGATTATAGGCATGCATTACCATGCCTGGCTAGGACTGTTTAGTTTGAGATTTTTTTTTTTTTGGCATGTTATTTGGGCTTAACCTAGAGGCACTGTACCTCCAAGCTATACCCCCAACCCTATTTTATTCTTAACCTAGAGGCACTGTACCTCCAAGCTATACCCCCAACCCTATTTTATTCTTAACCTAGAGGCACTGTACCTCCAAGCTATATCTCCAACCCTATTTTATTCTTGACCTAGAGGCACTGTACCTCCAAGCTATACCTCCAACCCTATCTTATTCTTTTTGAAACAGGGTCATGCTCGGTTGCCATGAGTCTTGCTAATTTGCTAGGTTGTCCTTGAACCTGAGATCCTCCTGTCTCAGCCTCCCAAGTACTGAAATTACAGGCATGCACCACCATGGCTAGATAAAATGGTTCATTTTAATGCAAATGTTACTTTGAAATGAGTCCAACTACTATCCTTAAACTCATAATACATCCTTGGGGTCTTCATTTGATGCCCGCTGAGAAACCTGCCCACTCTCCTTAAACACACTGACCTCCTGGCTCTCAGCTTCCTGCAGACACCTGCCACAGAGGAGGGGCCCGGGGATGGGAGCCCAAGCCCGCCTGAACTTTGGGGGAGCTGTACGGGAGGTTTGCTCCCAGGCACCAGTATTTCTCTCTGCTCAGTAATGATGCTGGGAATCACACTGAACCAGGAGTTCTCTGAGCTCCTGTTGATGGAATCAGCAGCAGCGTGGAGTGGGTGGTCACATGGACGGACTTTTCCCATGTTCGTCTCTCCAGCATCACAACCACGGCTGTCACCTGCTGGTTTTATGGCTTAAGAGAGAAAGTGGAGGCAGAGATGAGTGTCCTGCCCTCCTCTCTTCAAATCAGAGCGGATGCTGAGGTAGGCACTACGCCTGGCGCTCTGCATACCAGCACCTGCAGCTCCCCTCTGCTGCTACCGCGTATCATGCAGACCTTGAGAAAGCTCGATCAGGGGATCTGCAACGGCGTAGATCCCCCATGAAGTCTGTCTAGCCTTCCTTTCTTCATAAAATTATTGTAGGATTATTTGGATTAATATGTATAATTGGAATTTTATGTATAAACATTATCACTAAAACTGATGGGCAGCGGCTTGTGAGAGACTCAGGCAGCAAAGATTCTTTCCCAAGGATAAAGTTATTGGGCCAGACAATAAGTTCAAACTGACCTTAGTTAGAGCCACTGGATAAGATCAAGGTCTGAGTCAGCCTTGGGAAGTGAGACAAAGCACACGACGATTGTTTAAATGTCTGGCACCCTTGCCCTAAACTTTATAACAAATAATAACTTTTTCCCGTCCTTGGCAATCCTGCTTGCATGACTCTGCCTTTGCTTTTCTGCCAACAAATAAAGTATAAAAACTGTAACAAATCCTGAATAAAATAGAGAAAGATTTGCTCTCGTGTGTCATTCTTCTCTCATCGGCCTCGGTTTCCCCCTCATCGACACACGAACCCCGACTCTGCTAGGGCTGGCCCCGGCACTCTGCTACCGTGAGTTCTGGCCCCTTGGGTTTGTTTGGAGACAGCTGGCGGGGGAAGGCTGGGGACCAGCAAGCCGCGCTGCTCAGATGCGGGGCGGGCACAGCGACCTCCATCTGTGCAACACATGGCGTGTCTTGCTCTACTATTCAGGGCAAAGGTCAGCAAGTGCTTATAAAGCACCTACTGGGTGCTTGGCACTGTGCAGGGTGCTGCAGGGATAGTGCAGAGTTACACTGCGGTGGTGCATGTGGAGCTGCCACTCAATGGCATTCTACTAAGGGCCTGCCAGGTCTAAGTGTTGGCTCTAGCTGCTGGACATTAAACGAATAACCGCAAATGTAAAGAGTGTTTCAAAGGGGAATTGCGAGATGCACGGTGCGTGTAAATGGGGAGCCTCTTCTCACCTTGGGGTGAGTGACGGAGGCGCCTTTGAGGAGTGACTTCCACATTATACGAGCTTCCTGTGGTTCTCTAACAAATGGCTGCAAAAAACGTTGCCTAGAGCAACACAAATCTATTCTCTTGCAGCTCCGGATGCCAGATGTCCCAGTTCAGGTTTGCTGGGCTAAAGTAAAGTTGGTACCAGGTCACCAACCCGCAGAGGCTCTGGGAGCATCTGTTCCTTGCCTTTACTGCTTCTCCTCTTTCTCCTTCCTTCCTTCCTTCCTTCCTTCCTTCCTTCCTTCCTTCCTCCTCTTTCTTTCTTTCTTTCTTTCTTTCTTTCTTTCTTTCTTTCTTTCTTTCTTTCTTTCTTTCTTTCTTTCTTTCTTTCTTTCTTTCTTTCTTTCTTATTGAACCCAAAGACCCAGGGGCATTCTACCTCTGAACTATATCACCAGTCCTATTTTATTTTCTTAATTTTGAAACAGGGTCTCACTAAGTTGCAGAGGGCCTCACTAAGTAGCTGGGCCTGCCCGCCAACCTGAGATCCTCCTGTCTCAGTCTCCCAAGTACTGGGATGACAAGCGTGCGCCACCTAGCCTGGCTGGCAGGTGTCCTTTCAAAATGGAGGTGGCAAGTAGAAATTGGGGGGATCTGGGAAAATTGGTTTAAGAGTCTGATGCAGCTGGGCGTGGTGGTGCACACTTGTAATCCCAGTACTTGGGAGGCTGAGACAGGAGAAACTCAGGTTAGTGGCCGCCTCAGCTACTTAGTGGGGTCCTCCGCAACTTAGTGAGACCCTGTTTCAAAATAAAGAATAAAAGAATATGGCTGGGGGTGTAGCTTGGAGGTAGAATGCCCCTGGGTTCCATTCTCAGTACCAAATCAATCAATCAATCAATCAATCAATAATAAAAAAAAAAACTGGGCTGGGGTGTAGTTGGGAGGTAGAATGTCCTGGGTTCAATCTCCAACACTGAAAAGAAAATGAGTCTGAATGCCCATTGGCTCATCCAATTTTGTCATGACAACTAGGTGGCTTGGGGATGTCACTGGTCCTCTCTGGACCTCAGCATCCAGCTGCAAAATAAGGAAGCTAATTAGATGACTTTGAGGCTTAGCTGTGAAACTCCACTGTGTATTATCAAGATTATGGGCAGGTTAAAAGCAACGGTTGTGGAGTTGACTGGAGAGAGACTGACATAGAGCCAGGGGCCGGGTAGTCAAGAGGTGGGCTGACCAAGAACACATGCCCTAACTGTGTGTCACAGCTTCACGCAGGCCAAACTGGGGTCCTCAAGGAGAGAGTCCCAGCGCTGCCAAGAACCAAAGCTCAAATCCGGGCCTCAGTTCTACGACTCTGATTCAAAGACTACTGCCCGCAGACACAGCTGGAGATGCCGTCCAAGCGTCTCAGAAGGTGTCTAATACAAGGATCATAAAATCCAGCACAAGGTCAGCTTGAGGATGACTCCATAAAATCCAAGCAATGGAGATCCACAGAGATGACTTTAAGATTGCCTGGATGTGCTGAGATTTCTCAACTGAGAGCTACCCTGTCTTAAGCTTTAATTGGAAGTACTTAACCTGCTACAAATTATCATGAAAAGCACGGAGCCAAGCACTCTCAGAATGCTCATTTCAAATATGCAAATCTCTTCAAGGTCCAACAGGAACAAGCACGCAGAGGCGTGAGTTGGGTGGAGGACAGGACCATCATTGGCCATCTCTTCTCCTGGCCAGCTCAGCATCTGGGTCCATCGCCCCCTGCTGGCCACTAGAGGGAAACCGCCAGACTCCAAGCCCCTTCAAAAAAGAATTTACCAGAAAAGAACTTCCGGGAAGATGGCGACCGAGAAAAGTGGGGCTTAAGAGCCCCGCTAACAACAAATCTCCATTACCACAAAATCAGCGCCTTTCATAGCCAGAAAACACCATCACCAGTGAAACAAAAATTCACCAGGCTCCAGAGAGAAAGCGGACTGAGAACAGAGCCACAGAGGAGATACACCGGCCTTGCGCCCGAGGACGCGGCAGACGCAGCAGCAGCGCCATACTGCCGGCGGCACCGGCGAATTCACGGGACGGCTACAGCAAGCTGAGGTGAGCCACTGCGGAACAGCCAGGCGGGATTTCACCGCGCAGAGAGCATCTAAAGCTCCCAGTGGCCGAGCTCAGCACACGCTGCAGGGATTCAGAGTAGAAATCAAAATCAAGAAGAAAAACGCCAGCCCCATAGCCGAGGGCGTAGCCGCGGCGCCATATTGCCACCAGCGGCAGCAGCAGCGAATTCAGCGAGGCCAGTACAGCTACATCTGCGTACTCAAGAACAGTGAGTCAAATTGCGGGCCACAGAGGAGAAATCCCAGTACTGTACTCCCTGGGACTTGACCCAGTGGGGGAGGGGCGGTGGCAGAGATATCACACCATAGGAGAACGTGCAACCTGGCACCCCCCCATAGTCTAAAGCAGCCTCTATCGACTCTCTGGGTCGGAGACTCTGTGATAAAACCCAGTAAAGGAGTAGTAGGGTCCGAGATACTACTGACTCGAGATCCAGAACACCTTAAGGGAAGTCATAGTGACCCAAGGGAAGAACCCAGAGAAGGCACAAACATCAGAAATCATGGGAAAGAGGAATAATACTGGAGCAATTAATGCCCACAACCCCACAACTTCAGAACCCGATAAAACAGAAAATCAGAGATTTCTAGAAGATCAAATCAGGAAAATAACTGTAGAAATAATAGAGGTGCTTCGAAAAGAACTCAGAGAGAGCCAAAAAGAGATAAAGGATGCAATTAATGAAGTAAAGGCCTCAATTCAAAGCACAAACAACCGATTAGACCACATGGAGAACAGAATCTTGCTCTTAGAAGATGAGCAATCCGAAAATGAACGCATAGTTTCTAATCTAGAAAAAAATATCCAACAGCAAGAATCTGACATTGAAGAAATATGGGCCCATCTTAAGAGAGCTAACCTAAGAATAATTGGAATAGAGGAGGGAAAAGAAAGTGATACCAAAGGGATCAACAATCTCTTCAAGGAAGTAATAGCAGAAAATTTTCCAAACATAGAGCAAAAGGTTGATACAAAGGTCCAGGAAACTTATAGAACTCCCTTTAGACAGGATCGGAGAAGAGGATCCCCGCGCCACATAATTGTCAAAATGACCAATGTGGAAGCCAAGCAGAGAATCTTAAAGGCAACAAAAGCAAAGGGCCAAGTGACATTCAGAGGCAAACCAATTAGAATCACTCCAGACTTCCCAAACCAAGTTATGAGAGCCAGAAGGGCTTGGAGTAACATATTCCAAACTCTGAAAGAAAACAACTTCCAGCCAAAAATTTCCTACCCAGCAAAACTTTCTATCAAATTAGATGGAAAAATAAGAAGCTTCCATGACAAACAGAAACTGAAGGAATTTATGTCTTCAAAACCAGCACTAGAGAAAATACTCAAAGAGATTAACTCCAAAGAAGAAATAGGTAACACACACCAGAACCAGAGAAACAAGATTTTCCATCCAACAGACAACTAAGATTGGTTATCTGTGGAGATTCATTATTTATGTTAGTCTTTTACCTATCTCTAAAGGGTATTGTTTGCCTTTATTGTTGTTAATTTTTAGGATTTCTAGTTGGAATATTAATATACCTTCAGATATAGCAATTGGAAATATTTTATCCCATTCTATTAGTAACTGTTAACTCTGTTTACATTGTCTTTGGATATACAATTTTTTTTATTTTTTAGGGAGTCTGTATACTCCTCTGTTGCCTGTGCCATTGAAATCATAACCAAGAAATCACTGCCAATTTCAATGTTGTGAGGTTTAATGACCCAGATTTTCTCCTAAAATTTTACAGTCTTAAGATTTATATTTAGGTCTATTATCTATTTTGAGTTAATATTTGTATATGGGATTAGGTAAGGGTCCAATTTTATTCTTTTCCATGTAATTATTATTTTTCAACAATATTTAGTTAAAAGATTATCATTTCCTCCACCAAATGTTCGTGGAAACCTTGTCAAAAATAACTTGAAAATATAGGGAAGAATTTAGCTCTAGGCTATTATTTAACTCCAATGGTTTATATATCTGCCTTTACAATAGTACTACACTGTTTCAATTATTGTAGCTTTATATGGTTTGAAATCAGAAAATATATATCTTCTAGCTTTGTTCTTTTTCAAGATCGTTTTGGGTACCTAGACTCCATATTCCAAATTAGGATAGATTTTTTTCTGAAAAATAAATATATAAATATATGATGGTTTCACCTAAAAAATAGAAAAAAAATATTCTCTGGTAAGAAAGAAAGCAAAAAGAAATATTGAAATGTTATCTTTAAGTCATCAAAAGCTTGGTATCAGACAAATGAAACTGTTATGTGAGATTATCATTTTTAATTTTAGATAAATTGCCATAATACTAGATGTCAACTACTAAGCCAAGCATGGGAGGGAGGGATAGGGAGAGAATGGGGTGGGGATTGGGTGGGGGCTGACTGGGAAAAGTGTGCATGTATGTCTACAAAAGTTTTTTTTTTTTTATCCCACTATGATGTATGAATACAGTGCACCAATAAAAAAAAAGCAAAAAAAAGGCAAAAAAAAAAAAAAAAAAAAAAAAAAAAAAAAAGAATTTACCAGCTTTCTACTATCCTACTTAGTGAGGACTAAATTTTATAGCTTCTCTTTATAAGTGATTTTTAATAACATTATTTTATTACAAGTGCAATATTAAAATAATAGAAATATGAGAAATATATTGGCTAGGGTCCCAACATAATCTAATAAATAAATGTTAATTTGTTGGTATTCCCTTAATATTTTCCCTATATCCATATTCCTCTTTTTTATGTGTTGTCATTTTGTAGATAAAATTTTTACTTGTAACATTCTATGATGGGAAAATTTCCTTTTTGCTTGTTTTTAATCTCTACTTTCATTTATACGACTCAAAGAAAACAGCAGCACTCACCCTCATGTCTTTTACTGGCCCTGCAGAATCCTATATAAACAGAGAATTTTTATGATTTTTTAACAGAACAATGGCATGTACATTTCTCTACTTACACTGATAACAGATAGTATCGGTTATTTTGATAAGCCACAGAGTATTTCATAGAGAGGATATACTAGAGTATAGTGTAGATAGACATTTAATTTATATTATATATTATATAATATATAATATATAATATATAATATATAATATATATTATATATTATATATTATATATTATATATTATATATTATATATTATATATTATATAATTTAATTTATATTTTTTGTAAATATAAAAATAATGCCTGACACACACCTTTGTGCATATATACTTAAGTGTCAAAGTTGTCTCTCTTTTTTTGGTACTGGGGATTGAACCCTGGAGCATTGTACCTCTGAGCTCCACCCTCGGCCTTAGTCTATTTTTTATTTGGAAACAAGGTCTTGCTAAGTTGCAGAGGGCCTCACTAAGTTTCTGAGACTGGCCATGAACTTGCCATCCTCCTGTCTCAGAGGTTTTCTTGTCTCAGAGCTAGCTTTGCAGAAGAAAGATTGCTGGGGTAAAATGCAAAGTGGGCTAACAATTTTAGTATATATTACCGGGTTAGCTTTAAGTGGCAGAGCTAGGCTTCCTATCCCAGTACTGTGGACTCCAGAGTCCAAGCTACCAATCGTGAATACCTACCTCTCTAATTGTAGAGACAGCGAACAACAGAGTTAAAATTCTCAAAACTATAAGCCTGGGTAGATCTGATATGTCCAAGAACGGGTAGAGGGGTCCATGAGGAGAGGGTGGGATGGAGTGACTTCCATATTTTCTCCTTCCCCCTTTTTTTTTTCTTTGTGTGTGGTTCTGGGGATTCAACCTAAAGATATTCTACCTCTCAACTATACCCCTAGCCTTTTCTATTTATTTTTGTTTTTAAACAGGGTTTTGCTAGGTTGCTGAGGATGTCACTAAGTTGCTGTTGCTGGCCTTGAACCTGCAATCCTCCTGTCTTAGCCTCCCAAGTACTAGAACTACAGACATGGGCCACCATGCCTAAATCTCCACCTTGTCTTCTAATGAGGTTCTCATCTTTCCTAAGATGAATCCATGATAGTCCAAAAAGCTTGGCTAAGCCAGTTTAGAAGTAACTACCCCCTTAATAACTGAGCCTGGTCACTCTTGGGACGTTTCTCAAAGCAACTTCTGCTGATGAAAGGGTCACACAGACACAATCCATCGACCCCAGCAAAGAATAGGGGGAAAAGACTTGGCGCATCATGGTTGGAACAGGCTCTGTGTTGATGACTACCAACGATGAACTGGAAATGGATTATTCATAAATAAGAGTGGAAACAGAAGAGTTTCCAGTGTGACAAGCATTTTTCAGGGCCGAGCGTTTTCAACATTACTCATTGCAATTACATCCTGGCACTAGTATCTAGAGATAGAAGGTCTTATTTTCCAGCAGCAAATCTCTTCTGAGATAGATTCATACCACATACACAAGAACAGAAGCACCGGTGCAGGGGCCCTTGGAAGAGCCCATTGGGGTCTGGTACTTTTTCTGGTGCCTGGGAACAAGCCTTGTGGGAGCGGAGGTTCCCCGTGGCCCTCAGGAAAGGGTAACACAGCCTTTCAGACGGCCCAAGCCCAGCTCTGGGAGATATTCCCCGAGAGGAGACAACGTTAATGGAAAAATCATTTCGCGTTTGCATTTTTAAATTTGCAATTTAAAAATCCCTCTAAATACACTTTCCCCCTTTAAGATGTGATTAACGAAAATTTCCCCATCTTTATTATGGCAAATCGCCAGTTATAGTATTCCTTTTGGAATAGCAACACGGGCATTATTTAGATTTAAGGGAGAAGGCAGGCATGAAACTGTTATTAAAACTGAACATGTTTAGTTATTGCAGCTATTAAGAGGATTATTAAGGGGTCCATGTGAGTTTTGGATATGGAGCTGGCGCTAAATAGGGGTGTGTTTCTGTGGCACGGGGCATGCTTCTGGCTCATTGTGGCAACTGAGTTAAATACCCCGCTGGGACCTGGATAGGCTAGCTCTGGATTTCTCAAAAACCTACCTGCAGGCCCCTGAGAAAAGCATGAAACTCACTCAGGGGCGATCTGTATGATTTCATGTGGCTCTAATATTGTTAGGGGTTTGTTGGTATTTAAGCAATAAATATTAGTGGGCATGGCAGCGCATGCCTATAATCCCGGTAACTGGGAGTCTGAGACAGGAGGCTCACAAGTTTGAGGAGGCCAGCCTTAGCAACTTAGAGAAACACTCAGCAGCTTTGTGGGGCCCTCAGCAACTTAGTGAGGCCCCGTTTCAAAACATAAAATAAAAGGGGCTAGGAGTATAGCTCAGAGGTAGAATGCCTCTGAGTTTCAATCCTCAGTCACACACACATTCACACACACATTGATATTAACGTATTTGTGAGAAAAAAAGACTTGTTTCCATTTTACAGTAAGGTACAGATGCTCTGATCGCAAAGGTATTTTATTTGGTGATGCTATTACCTCATCACGATGGCGGTGACCACAACAGGAACCTGCATTCACAGGCTACGTATTGGTGCCAAGCCCTGGGCTGGGTCTCTCATTTTCTTCCTCTGTCCTCACACCCTCTTTCTGACTCCTCCAGGGAAGCTTCTTTAATTTTTAAGGGTGCTTACAACTGAGTGAACCCAGATACCCGGGGCAATTTCCCTCTCTTAGGTGACCCTTGATTCCATTTGCAAGTCCCTCCGGTAAACTGCACGTGTGCTCCCAGCTCCCAGGGGCTCAAGCTGGGACATCTTGGGGAGTGTTATTCTGCCCACTGTGGCGTGTGGTGATTCTGTGGGTGCAGTGATGGGGCCTGGCCACAGCAGGTGCTATTTAGACACCACCCAGCCCTGTCCACACCTTTGCCAAGTTGGCATAACCCAGAGTTGACAAGTGAAGGTCCAGTGGTCCAAGAAACCTGCTATAAATCCCAGCATTACTGCTTCTTGGGTGTGTGAGCTCAGGCAAGTTTCTGAACCTCTCTTTGTCTTTAGTTACGTCTTTACAATGGGTATAGCATTAAGGCCCCTTTCATGCTGTTGTTCAGAAGCTTAAATAAATTACTGTCTACGGAACTTTGTTTCTAGCACAGGGAATGTGCTCAGTGGATGGCAGTTATCAGACACCTGTAGGAAGCTACCTTAGCCTAGACTCCTGGGCAATCCCAGCATTGCGTTCTATTAACCACTGCTATTGACCCAAGAGGCTGGATGTGACCCCAGCACTGATGACTAGAGCCAGTCCTGGGATCGCCATAAGGATGCTGAGAAAATTGTCACTGGGTTCCACCATTCGTGTATAAGAACAGTAGCTTCTCTATACACATGAGACCCTCAAGACCTTTCCACACTAAGTTTTTGGTCTAAACTGTCCCCAGTTAAAGACGACGAAGCGGGACTTCCTGGTGGGTACCGGCCTCGCCAAGGCCTCTCAGTAAGCAGGCGAGGGATGAAGATGTTGACCTCACACCTCCTCAGTCCACTGGCTGGGAACGTTCTGCTTCTGTGACTGTGCAGGACTCACGACAACATGTTTACACATCTTTAAATCTCCTTCTGTATAAACACATGCGCGGAGCATGGGCTCCTTCACTGGGGCCTGGCACGCATTTATTACCCATGTATATCATATGCTGATTTATTCTCCTAACAATGCATTATTCATTCTCCGGGCTGCACCTAATGCAAATCCACATGCTTTTCGGTGGAAACAAATCTACTGGATCGTAAGGTCGCGGCAGATACGGTGACATTCCAACTCTGTGGGTTTCTGATTTACACCTTTGGAATAAGACCCACCTCCTGCTCCTGCGGGTGGGCAACGGGTAAGAGGTGAGAAGCTGTGATCACAGGAGCTGGGCTGGAAGTGCATTTTGTGGCCCTTGAAGGAGGTGCTTCCTTGGGGCCAGGGCCAAGGGAGTGACCCTTCATTCTGGAGTCTTGACGCAGGCCCTGGTTCTTTTGTCTTTTCTGGAACCACAGTTGCTTCGAGGACCTGATGATGCAGGACTGGATGTGTGCAGAACGAGGGCTGTCTTCGCTCTTGCCTCCTCTTCCCTGCGCTCAGCCTGGGCTTGCGGCAATCCAGCAGGGGCGGAAAATGCACAGGGTCTAGAAGGTGCCATTGGACATGCCCGGTGGGTTGGCATCTGAGGGTTTGCCTCTGGGACTGGAACTCAGGAGGTCCTCTGAGGTCAGAGGGCAGCGGGCCTCAAGGGTCCACATGGAATAAAGTCTGCAGCGTAGGTGATTTTTGAGAATGGGGGTGGAGGGGCCCTTGGTAAGTGCAAACACGTGCAGGCAGAAGGTCCTGGTGTGGGGAGCACTGGCTATTACTATAGATACCAGGGTAGGATGTGGGTCTCTGTTAAAGAAAACTGGAAAGAGCAGGACGCTTGGTCAGACTGGGCCTTGGGGTGACAACATCAAAAGAGGTTTCAGCCCTCCAGTTCAAAGGGCAACAGCTCAGCTGTCCGGAGTAGGAATGACATTCGACAGAGATGGCCATGGGTGATGGCCTCCCTCCACCCACGCATCCACATGTCTATTCCAGGTTACCGCTCAGCACCTCCACGGACATGCCAAGAGCTGGGTGCTGGAGCCACAGGGTAAACACACCAGCTGTGGATCCCGGGCTCGCCAAATATGGGTGGGGAGGCCAGCATGGGTCTCCGTCACTATTTGGATATGACAGTGGCAGGTGCGTGGATCAGGAGCACCTGTACCTGCGTCAGGGGAAGGTGTGATGGGCGCGCCGGGTCGGGAAGGGCTTCCTGCAGGAAAGGAGGCTGCAGCACTCGGCTAGGTGAAGACCTAGAGAAAGAAGGTTCCAGGCACCTTCTGAAGGCGTGACCCCACGTGCGCCTTCGTGCAACTAGTGGGGGTGTCAGCCTAGAAAGGCCATGGGGCCGTATGCTCAGGGGCTGAGTTCTGAAGTGCTGGGAAAAATTAGAGGTCCTTGGAGCTGAGAGGGCTGAGCCTACAGGTGGCGCCAGAGGGCCTCCCTAATAAGTCCTGGAAAATTCAAGTATGCACAGGGCTGGGCTGGAATCCTGGCCAGCAGGTGCCATTTGTCACCAGCTGAATTTGGAGGAGGTCAGATCCTGGCAGGGTCCAGCGGCTGTGAACTTGGGGTCCCCTACCCGCGGATGACAAACGATGCAACAGGTGTTTACAGCCCAGTGTCTTCAGCTAGCCTGCTGTGCTTCTTTTATTTTCATTTATAGAGCGGTATAAAACCAGACATTTATTGGCCACAGACCATTTTTGTGCTCCTGTAACTCAAAAATGGTTACATTTTTTAAAATGAAGTATCACCCACTTCAAGTCCATAATAGAGCCCAGGTCTCGTTGGCACCGTCTGAATTATTAAGATTAGAAACCCCGCGGCTGCATAGCGTGCCTCAGAACGTCCCCCCCCCCCACATACTTTATTACCTCTACGCATCTTAACTTTTGACAGTCCATAACGTGGATTGACATAAGATGGACGTGCCCACTCTGTCAAGTAAATCATGCATGCCTTTAAAGATGGCAGACATATTTCGATTTAACCCATTTACAATGGGCCTGAAGCCACCATTATGGCCTTTCTCTAAAAGATCTAAGACTGACATGGAGCCAGAGTGCAAGGTTATCACACATGGCAGAATGCAGGTCCCAGTTGACTTCTCCTTTGAACAGGCAGCACCCATTGGGCAAGGAGATGGACCAGCTGAGGAAGAAAGAGATTTGCAGACTGCAACTGGGAAGGGAGGAAGTCCAGTGAGCGATGGTGGGCATCTGATGGTTGATGGGCTCACCTACACACCAATCAGGTGGGGAGCCCCATTCTTGGAGAATCTCTTGGAATCTAATAGCACCTTTCAAGCGTACACAGCACTCTTTTAAGTCTCAAAGGCTTCCTCAACTGGGACTGCCTTCCCTGTACAACAGGTATGTCCCTTGATGATTGAAGAGGTCGTATCTCTTGCTCAAGGCTGCTTGGCTTGAGGCCTCTGGCAGAAATCAGCGCTCACTAGGTTCAGCTAACTCAGAAGCCAGTGCCGTCTCCTCCCCTGGCTTGGGTCCACCGGAAAATGGGTGGGTATAAGAATCATCTCTTCCTGTTCTTTTGGCAGGTGGCTGGTTTGCTACATATACAGTTTAGATCGATTTCTTGAGAATCCAGCCCCATTGGCCAACAATTACATCAATATTTATGAGATTCCTACATCCCTCTCCACCTCACAGGGGACTTTGACAATAATGTCATCCAGCTCTCCCAGAAGACCATGTCTTTTCCCTGTATCTTATTGTTGTGGGTAACAGTATGCTGGTGTTGACACAACGCTAAAGACCCTGATAAAGGTCACCTGGTTATTACTACTAATCCTAGCGCCAGGATTCACAGATTTCTTTTTTAGGCGATTGGTTTTTCCATTGTTTTCTCCCCCCCCTTTTTTTCTAACCTTCAAAGAGCAAAGAGTACCTTCTTTCTTGAAACACCTCTCAGTTGTAGAGGGTGGCTGATTACTTTATAATTTAAAGCCATAAAGCCTTAAAGCTGGAAAGAACATAAGAGGATGAAAAATAATTACTGAGAGCTATTACATGAGGCAGGAGCTATAGTAACCTAAATTCAATACGGGGTAGCAATGCTCACGGTGGCCCAATGGTGACATGGTATTTCTTACTTAAATTGGCTCACCGAAATAGAAGAAAGTATGATGTTTTAAAAGACACATGGAGCAACAGAGATTAGATTTAGAAGAGACTATAAAAGCGAAATCTTAAGGATGTAAGCTTGGGAGAGTGTCACGGTTTAGATTTAAAACGTCCCCTGGACCTCAGCCTTGGAGGCTGCCATGTTCAGAGGTCCCTGGGGTGTGGCTGGGCACGGCGTGTGCCGCTGTGTCCCAGTCCTACCTAGCTAGCTCCAGCTGAAAGTTCTGGCCATGACCCTCGCTCTACCTTTTTGCGGGCTCCCTCTCTCTCCTCCCTCTCTTTTTCTCTCCCTCCTTCCTCCTCCTCCTCCTCCTCCTCCTTCTTCTTCTTATTTTCTCTCTCTCTCTCTTTCTCTCTCTCTCTCTATCACTCTCTCTGTCACTCTGTCTCTCTCTTCCCCACCATCATGCCCTAAGGACCTATAGCCCTGGCTTCTGCTCAGCAGCAGCGTAAAATTAACTCAATGCTCTCTCTCCTCTCTCTTCTCTCTTCTCTCTCTCTCTCTCTCTCTCTCTCTCTCTCTCTCTCTCCCTCCCTCCCTCCCTCCCTCCCTCCCTCCCTCTCTCTTTCTGAAAAGGGCTAAATCTCAAGCTATGTAAGTGAATAAGTCTTCCTTCTCTAAGTTGTGCATGGCAGGTGTTTGTACAGAGTGGTAAGGATGCTAATGGAAACGGAGACAATGGCTGAGATCTGGGAAGTGCTTTCTGTGAAATCTCCTCTTGGTGGGGCAGCCCATTGCTCTTCTTCTTCCTGGGGTTTCATTTTATTTTTTAACTCAGATGAAGCCTTCAAGCTGCGCAGGGCCAAGGCCAGAGCCATGTGGCAGGTCCCATGCCCAGCCCTTGCTGGGCATCTCAATACCCTTTAGCGTCAGCTGCAAAGCTGGCCAAGCCCTGATCTGGCTCTAACAATGACCATGCTGCAGTCCTGCAAGTGTTGAATTAAACCCTTTTAGAGCAATTTTATAGACAGAGAAGCTGTAATCAAAATTGATAATCAAGTGGAAAGCATATACAATACAGTTCTGCAAAATTATATGCAAATGGGAACCTGGCTCTAACATGGTCCATAAAGTAGATACTTGTAAGGACATCTAGATAGATTATTATTATTTTTTGCTTAAACACATTGTTTATGGTCACCAGGATTGGAAACAGCTCAAGTACTTCCCCCAGGGCAAATCCTCCAGCACACTGAGATGTACATCCCTTGGTATCTGTGTGGGATCGCTTCCAAAGCCCTAAAGGGTAACAAAGCCCTGTGATGCTCAGGGCCCTTATCGACGTGGTTTCCTATTTGCATATAACTGGTTCACTTCCTCCCCTGTGCTCTAAGTCATCTTTAGATGGCTTACAATACCTAGTGCAATGGAAACTCTATGCACACAGCTGCTACATCGTTTGAGGGAGAAAGACAAGAACAAAGAGTCAGTACCTGTAGAGTCCAGATGCGAGCCCCCCTCCAATATTCTTAATCTATTTGGGTTGAATCCTTGGCTGTGGACCTGGGCTATGAAGAGCAGACTGGACATGTGTGTCACCACCAGCCAGAGTAGAATTCAGAGTCTACTGTTGTGCCCCAATCGGCTCTCCTCCATTGCTCTTTAGTTGCTGTCCCTCCGGGGTAGCCACTGTTCAGACCTCTATCACTGCAAAATCCTTTTTACTTGTAGTTCTTTGGGGGCTACACTGGGGCTTGAATTGCTGAGTCATAGGGTGGATATCTGGGTTTTAGTAGATATACCAAATACGCCCAAAGTGATTCAATGTAGACTTCTACTGACACCATGTAAGAGTCTCAGTTGCTCCGCCTCCTCGTCAGCACCTGGTATCGTCAGTCTTCTCATTTTAGCTATGATGAACACTTAGATCTTTCTTCTGTGTGTGCCTGTGGTACTGGGGATTTAACTCAGGGACATTCTACCTCCGAGCTACACCCCCAGCCCAGTTTTAAAAAATTTTTATTTCGAAAACAGGCTCTTGTTAAGTTGCTGAGAGCCTCACTAAGTTGCTGAGGCTGGCTCCAAACCTGCAATCCTCCTGGCCCAGCCTCCCAAGCGCTGGGATTACAGGTGTGCGCCAACATGCCCGGTAAACATCTATACCTTGAAGCTACCCGGGCCTAAGCACCGGGGCCCAGAACCTTCACCTACAGCTCAGATCTCTGGTTTGTGCCTGTCCTTACTCAGATTCTTTCTGTATGTTTTTCAAACTCAACATAACCGCCCTAGGATTTCACACCCCCTTCCTGACATCTGCATATCTGCCTTCATTTCTCGGCTCTAATAAACGTACTAAAAGCTAAATTCCTCGTGCATTCTTTTAGTTCCTCTGCTCCCCAACTCACAGTCGAAGGACCGTACCTCTGTAATACCGCTCTTACTGAGCCCCCCTTCCCACCCGGCCCGGATCGGTGTTCATTATCTCTTGCCTAGAATATTTCAAGTTTA
The DNA here is from genome assembly GCF_963383645.1 of Muscardinus avellanarius. Taxonomy (NCBI): domain Eukaryota; kingdom Metazoa; phylum Chordata; class Mammalia; order Rodentia; family Gliridae; genus Muscardinus; species Muscardinus avellanarius. The sequence continues at coordinate 4,379,753 of NC_137796.1, forward strand.
ACAAAAAAGGCTTTCTTTGAAGAGCTATTTTTGGACATTTTAGAAATGACTTTAATTCATTTTCCAGGCAACGTCTCTGGCTCCCGATCAAAGGGTCTATAAATGTGTAACCGGTTATTCAAGGTATTATCGTTAAAGTGGCTAATTTTCTCTCTCTGTTAGCTCGACTGAAATCCCTTCCAACGAGGAATGTAAAAGTGTGATATGAAATTCGTTTTCATCTAAGGGTTTGTGGAAGATTCGCTCTTGCTCTGTATCCAGACTGTATGACTGAGGTCACTCGGTCTCCCTTCCGGAGGCTCCGGACCAGAGGTGTCCTGCGTTCAGAGGCTGCATTTTGTCTCAGGACTCTGACACTGTCCCTGGGAAGCCCGTCCTTCTGCTGACATCCCTTAAAGTCATCCTGCGAAGCTGAGACGTGGCTCCTGGCATGTCCCTTGCCCTCGCCGTGTAGTAAGAGCCCTCCCAGCCTCACTTAGAGACCTCAGGTTTCCACCAGGTCCTGGTCTCTTCAAACTCCATTTGCCATCCCTCGAGATCCCAGCATCGCTGACGACTGGCTGCCTGGAGTCAACAAAACGTAGCACCAGCGTTGCTAACGGCGGGTCTGGGGGTAGTCACTTTACATGCAAGGGCTCAGTCTTCTCCTCTATAAAATGTGAATAATTCTTGTGCCTGTCTCAGAGGGTGGTTGTGAAAATTAAAAAATGCAATCTACATAAAGCCCGATGCCTGGCATTGAATGAGTGTATTCTCTGTGCTGACAATGATGATATCTGCTAGAGAAAGGAAGAAGCCAAGCCTATGAACTGTCAATTTCCCCAAGCCATATGTGACTTTGTTCCTAACCATCTTATTATAGATGCGTCTTCAGGACGCTCCGCCTGTCTGCATTGGTTACCAGAGAGGGCCACTTCCTGGTCGCCTAGGTGTACCCTCACCCTCACACTCTTCCAGGTAGCTGGGACCACTGCACTAGCTCCAGCAACGGGGAACATCACTTTCAGGGTGACGCACTTAAGGGCTGGTATCCAACACCTTAGCTCTCCTCCTGCTATACCTTAAAAGCAGGCTGCTCTTACATCTGACAGGTCTCTGCCAGCCTGCTGCGTCCCTTAATGACTCCGTGGAGCTGAACTTCTCAGCAGACCCCTTTGGACTTGAAATTTAGGTGAGAAGGACACTCTGTTGTGTTGAAGTTTGCTGAAATTGGGGGTTAGCTTGTTACTGCAGCATAACACAGCCTAGCCCTGATTAGTATATATCAACTTTGCTTTTGGATTGGCAGTCTGTTAACGAGCCTCTTTTAAGCAGCATGCACCCCTGAACTGTCCTGTAGGGACTCCCGTGCTCAATAACCTGCTCACCCCTGGAGCCATCTCAAAGCCACCCTTTTGGAGGATGGTTCTAGCAAGTTCTAGCAATCTTCTCTTCTAGAACTGGCGGTTGTTGGTAAAAGATCTGACCACAACCAACAACCTTAAAGAATCTTTTTGGAGTTAGCGGGAGATTCTAGGAAGTCACTGTAATTCTTCTAATGCCAGAACGACTAGGCTCTCCACCAGGAAAACACGGCATCTGATGCACCTAGACTTCTTTTTGTTCTTTAAATAACCAGTAATTTATAGTCACTGGAACCCTTGCCTGGAGTATTTTTGCTCAACCACCAGACTTTCACTTCCTTTGCTGGCTAACAACCTCTGGGTCCCAAGGAAAACACTGCTTCCTCTGGAAAGCCTTCTTTGATTTTCACAAGTAGGGTCCATCTGTTATACACACTCCAGGGTCAATCCAAACTTGCCCCAGGTAACAGATGATGGAGCGGGAGCAAGTTTTTTTTTTTTTTTTTTTTTTTTTTAATTGCCTTCTCTGTTAAGTTACAAATTCAAGATGATAGTGGCTATGGCCGGGTCGTCACCAGAATGACCTCATTTAAAAATACCCAGCCAGGCATTACAGGTGTGGTGGCACGCATCTTAATCCCATGATTTGGGAGGCCGAGACAGGAGGACCTAAGGTTTGAGATTAACCTCAGCAAGTTAATGGGACTCTCAGCAACCTAGAGAGACCCTGTTACCCAGCAAACAAATAAGTAAACAAAAAATATATACATATGTTCACACACACACACACACACACACACACACACACACACACACACACACTGTGCCTGGAAGAGAGTGGGTGCTTAGAAATGCTCTCTTGAGCCGGGCGTGGTGGGCACGCTTGTAATCCCCGCGCTTGGGAGGCGGAGACAGGAGGATCGCGCAGGTTCGAAGCCAGCCGCGCTGGCGTAAGAGACCCTGTTTCAAAAATATAAAATAGGTCTGGGAGTGTAGCCCGGAGGTAGAAGGGCTTCCAGGAACCCCAGTACCACCAAAAAAAAAAAAAAAAAAAAAGAAATGCTCTCTTGATACATGCTTTTATAAATAAGACGGAGAATAATCAAAGAGCCGCCCTGCTCGGCACAAGTACTGGGGGGAGCTCTCACCTTAAAATGTCACACCCAGGGCAAGGAGAGGCCTCTCCTTCCCCGCAGTCCATAACTTGCGCTGCAAGGAATCGTCTCCCACAAAACTGCAAAGTTTAGTTCCATTTCAAAACACGTGGAATAAAGTCAGCCCTTCGGCATCTCGATTCCTTTGTGTGCGTTAGCTGACTGTGACGTCGCTGTTACTTCTGTGGACCAGAGAGGGGTGGAGGGTTCACAGAGAGGTGACACAGGAGTCTAGCTCAGGACCTCCAAATTCCAGAGTGGTCCTGTCCCCGGCAAGAAGAGCACTTCAGAAGGAGACAGCGCCTTGCAAAGGGCCCCAGCACACACGTGTTTCAGGTTTCCACCCTCTGGCAACTACAAAGAAAACCATCAAAGGTTGCAAAACAGCGGTTGCAAAACGCAACCCTTGCCCTCCCCTCCGGGCTGACAAAGGCCAGGAGCTACCTGAGGACGCCTCTCTTTGCTATATGCTTTTAGGGCAAAGTTAAGAACGCGCCCCACGCTCGTGGACAGACACTTGGAAAAGCCAATTTTTGAATAAACCACCAGGAGCAATTTCTGAATTAATTTTCGGAGTTGGAGCAAAAATGGAAATGACTTTGTGATATAAAGCGCATGGAATAACAAGATCATATCGTACTCCAATATCAGCTTCCTTCTGTTTCTGGCGTCTCCACCTCGTTATTTATGCGCATACGTGCAATCCTTTAATGCTAATGAAGAGCGCACGGACGCAGTATCGGAAGCAATCTATGATTTCATTTTATTTTTAAGCAAAATGAATGCTTTGCTTGGCTTTCATTTCTTGGTGGAGTCAAGCAAACAGGGGCTTTTCAAAAAAAAAAAAAAAGGAAAGAAAGAAAATGTACTTTTTCCTGCTTATGAAAGCCCGGGTTCTTATATTTGTGCAACATTGTTATGACATGTAAGAATTTGGAACATTTTATACTGCTCTTTAGCTTGCTTGCTTGCGTTCTTTCTTTCTTTCTTTCTTTCTTTCTTTCTTTCTTTCTTTCTTTCTTTCTTTTCTTCTTTCTTTGGTTCTGGAACTCCAGAGAATTCCATTTCTGAGCTAAACCTCTAGCCCTATTAAAATTTTTTTATTTGGAAACAGGGTCTTGCTAAATTGCTGGGGCTGGCTTCCAATCTGTGATCCTCCTGTCTCAGCCTCCCAAGTACAAGGATTACAGGTGTGTACAACTATGCTCAACATATATTCCTCTTGAAGTCTGAGGACTTTGACGGCTGGGACAATTCTCCCCAGTGAATCTGGCTGGTATCTTTCCAGCCTGTATCAAGGGAAAGGAGACACTGTATTAAGTTTGTCTCCTGAGTGCAGAGTCCTCTCAGTGGTATCCCTGAGAAGATGGCACCCACGCAGACATCTGACACGAGCAGCAGCCCTGGTTGCTTCCGGTTGCTTGTTAAGGCCTCCTGAGTCCATGCGGTGACCGTAACTCTGAAATGACCACAGAGGGCAGAGTATGGCGGAGCCAGAACACACAGCACACGTGAATTCTGCTGTGGCTGCTGCAAAGCTTCCGGAATTCTAATCGGAGAGGCTCAGGGTTCTGCTAGGAGAGACTTTGGAGGTATCCAAGCCAGCCAGGCGTGGTGGCGCACGCCTGTAATCCCAGTACTTGGAAGGCTGAGAAGGGAGGATCATAGGTTCAAGGACAGCCTCAGCAACTTAGCGAGGCCCTCCGCAACTTAGCGAGACTCTGCTTTAAAATAAAAAGTTAAAGGGGCTTGGGGTATGGCAAAGGGACTTACCCACAGCCTCCCAGGAAACCCAGCGGGCACAGGATGCAGCCGTGGGGTGACTGAGCCGTTTCTAAACCCGCTCAGCCTGCCTGCTGCAGGTCTAGCCCTTCCCGAGCCTGGGCAGAGATGACTTCTGTCACACTGCCTCCCCGCCTCTCCCAATGGAGGCCCACCAGCTTCCCGAGGCCGCCGGAAGGGAGGACCAAGAACCAGATGGCTTAAAACGACGGAATGGAGTCCCTCACGGCGCTGGAGGCCAGAGCCTGGAGGACCCAAACTGAGGTGTCAGCAGGATGGGTCCCTCTGGGGGCTCAGCGGCTGCTGGTGGCCTGGGGCCTCCATCGCTCCAACTTCTGCCCCTGCCACCACGCGGGGCTCTCCCTGTGTCTCTGGTGCACCTCCTCTATGCCTGTCTTCCTCTTCTAGGTCACGGGACTTAGGGCGCATCCGCCTCCAGTGTGACCTCGTTGAAGCCCATTACATCTGCAGACATCCCGTTCCTAAGTGAGGTCACATCCTGAGGTTCTGGATGGGCGTGAATTTGGGGCAAAGGGCACACTACAACCCGGGACAGAAAGTGAAACCGAGGCTTATGGCTTTGGAGAAGTTTTTAGGGTCCATACCACCAGCAGTCAGGGGTGCTGCCATGGGCTTCGGATATTTTAGAGAGCGTAGCACTGCTGGCCCTGTGATGTAGGACTTCCCGATTGGTACCATGATGTCAGGGTCTGAATCCAATCTTTCTTTCTTCCTTCGGATTAAACCCCAGGGTATTCTAACACTGAGCTATACCCCCAGCCTTATTTTATTTTTTAAAAATTTGAAACAGAGTCTCACTAAAGTTGCAGAGGGCCTCACTATCCATTGCTTATAGCTGGCCACCAATCAGCTTTTTATTTTGAGGGTTCTGGGGATTGAACCCAGGGGCATTATACCACAGAGCTACACCCCCAGCTCCTATTTTATAATTTTTTAAATTATTTTGAAACAGGGTCTTGCTAGGTTGACGAGAGTCTCAATACTTGCTGAGGCTGTCCTCGAACCTGCAATCCTCCTGTCTCAGCCTCTCAAGTACTGGGATTACAAGTGTGCACCACAATGCTTGGCTCCTCCTGGGTCTTTCTGTTCAGTCTGGGTCTCTTTCTGTGGTTGAATCCAGGCAGGATCCTCCCTCCCCCCGCAGCCCCTTTCTGTTAACATTTTCTTATTCAGAGGGTTGCTGTTAGCTGTCAAGATACCTCTAATTTCCTGATAGCATTTTGAGAAATGGAAACTTTTGCCAAAGAAAATTATTTTTTCATTGGCGTGTTGTGTATTTTTAATATTCCATTAGACTTGGTCCACTTATCTCTATAATTTCCCATCGCACTGTATCATTTATTGGCCGCAAAAGGATTTTTACAGGCACGTGGAGTCCGATTGTGGGAGGCTGCGTCTATCAGTTCTCCCCAAATGTCATCTAAATTCATATTTCACGTTCTCAGATCGGTGCTGTGTTTTCTCTCCATCCCAGAGAGCGAAAAAATTACACACAAGCAACTATCCCTTCTAATATGAATAAGGGATGCTCTTCACTTTATCTGTTCTAAACCGATATCCCCGAGGAATTTAAATATCTCGCTCTTTCTCTTTTATTTCACATAAAATGGCCCCATGAGAAACCCATCAGGGACATCTCAGCCGCCCATCCGCAGGCTCCTGGCTTCCATAAAGACATCAAATCCCATTTGTAAAACAAAGCCTACACACTTTAAAAAAAGTCTATTAAGGTTGCATTAATGGCAGACACAGGGCGGATGTTCCACGACTCAGATCTCCGTCCTGGTCCTGCTGTGACTCGGTCAGAGGCGTGACCTTGGCCCGGTTGACTTCTCCTTCTCAGCTTAGTATTCCTGTGTGTGCCAAGAGCAACACAAGCCCCTCAGACTCAGACAGAGTAAGAACTACATGATAACCCACTGAGAATAGCCTGGCGCCTGGCTTATATAGTAAGTCTTTCATAAATGTTAGTTCCTAGAGAGGTGAGGTGGCACAGGCTTATAATCCTAGTTCTTGGAAGGCTGAGACAGGAGGATCACAGGGTTAAGGCCAGCCTTGGCAGCTTAGAAAGACACTGTCTCAAAAAAAAAAAAAAATAGGCCGAGGGATGTAGCTCAGAGGTAGAATGCCCCCGGGTTCAATATCTGGTACCAAAAAAATTAGCTCCTATTATTGGCATTATTAATTAAAATTATGTATGCATGTATGCATTATAGAAATTTAGAAAAGCTAGAAGCTGGGCATTGTGGTGCATGCTATAATCCCAGTGCTTGGGAGGCTGGGACAGGAGGATTGTAGGTTTGAGGCCAGTCACAGCAATTTTGCGAGACCCTCTACAATTTAGTGAAACTCTGTTTCAAAATAAAAAATGAGACTTCCGCGACTGAGGAAAGCGGCACTTACAAGTCCCACTAACAATCGAACTCTATTACCACAAAACCAGCGCCTTTCAGAGCCAGAAAACACCACCAGCAAAGAAATAAAACCGGTAAATACAAGGGACAGAGAAAAAGGGCTGGAAAAACAAGACACCAGAAAAAAAAAACAGCCCGAAGGGCCGCGCCCACGCGGCGCGGAGCGGCCAGAGCCGCAGCGCAGAGAAGTCAGAGCCGCGGCGCGAAGCGGGGCGGCCGGAGCAGCCGAGTGGAGCGGCCAGACCAGCCAGAAAGGAGCGGCCAGAGCAGCCGGAGAGGAGCGGCCAGAACAGCCGGAGCAGCCAGAACTGCTTCACGGAACCGCCGGAGCGGCCGGAGTGGCCAGACCCGCGGTGCGGAGCAGCCGGATCCGCGGTGCAGAGCAGCCAGAGAGGCCAGAGCGGCCAGACCCGTGGTGCGGAGCAGCCTGAGCCACAGCACAGAGCGGCCAGAGCGGCGCGGCTTACATCTCCCCTAGCAGCACCAGGCTCCAGAGAGGAGGGAGACTGAAAACAGAGCTCAAATCCAGAGAGGAGGTACTCTGGTCTCGCGGCCTAGGATGCAGAAGCAGCGTCTTACTGCTGGCAGCAGCGGCGAATTCACCAGACGGCCCTAGACCAACCCACACAACCAGCCACCAGATGCCTGAGAGGAGGGGTGGACAGCGAGCCAAGGTAAGCCGCTGCTGAACAGCTGGGCGGCAGTCAGCAGTTTCTCCGGTGCAAGGAGCGTCTAAAGCTCCCAAGGGCCGGGCACAGCACACCTGGCAGGGACTCAGCGGAGCTCAAAACCAGAGAAGAAATAGGCCACATCACGGCCGAGGGCGTGGCAGTGGTGCCATATTGCCAGTGGCGGCAGCAGCGAATCCACCGAGTTCACTACAGCTCCATCAGCGCACTCAACAAATGTGAGTCAAATTGTGGCCCCAAGGGGAGAAATCCCAGTACTGCACTCCCAGGGACTTGCGCACATAGTATCCCTGGGTCGGAGATTTTAGCAGTGCAGCCAAGTGGGAGAGTGGCAGTGGCAGAGATATCATACCATAGTCACAACTCCCCACTAGAGACACCCAACTTGGCACCCCCCCAGGGTCTAAGCAGCCTCAATTGACTCCCTGGGTCTGAGAATTTGTGATACAACTCATTAAAGGAGTAGTGGTGACTGAGATACCACAGACTCGAGATCCAGAACATCTTAAGTGAACACGTAGTGACTCAGGGAAGAACCCAGAGAAGGCACAAACTTCCAAAATCATGGGAAAGAGAAATAACAATGGAGCAGTGAATGCCCACAACCCCACATCAGAATCTGATAACACAGAAATCCAAAGATCTCTAGAAGATCAAATTAGGAAAATAACTCTAGAAATAATAGAGGACTTTCGAAAAGAATTTAGAGAGAGTCAAAAAGAGATAAAGGATGCAATTAATGAAGTGAAGGCTTCAATTCAAAGTATAAACAACAGATTAGACCACATGGAGAATAGAATCTCACTTCTTGAAGATGACCATTCCAAAAATGAACGCATAGTTTCTAATTTAGAAAAAAAAACCCGACAGCAGGAATCTGACATTGAAGAAATATGGGCCCATTTCAAGAGAGCTAACCTAAGAATAATTGGAATAGAGGAGGGAAAAGAAGGTGAAACCAAAGGGATCAACAATCTCTTCAAGGAAGTAATAGCAGAAAATTTTCCAAACATAGAGCAAGAGGTCGATACACAGGTCCAGGAAACTTATAGAACTCCCTTTAGACAGGATCAAAGAAGAGGATCCCCACGCCACATAATTGTCAAAATGACTAATGTGGAAGCCAAGGAGAGAATCTTAAAGGCAACAAAAACAAAAGGCCACGTGACATACAGAGGCAAACCAATTAGAATCACTCCAGACTTCCCAAACCAAGTTATGAAAGCCAGAAGGGCATGGAGTAACATATTCCAAACTCTGAAAGAAAACGACTTCCAGCCAAAAATTTCCTACCCAGCAAAACTATCCATCAAATTAGATGGGGAAATAAGAAGCTTCCATGACAAACAGCAACTGAAGGAATTTATGTCTTCAAAACCAGCGCTAGTAAAAATACTCAAGGAGATTAACTGCAAAGAGGGAATGGGTAATTCACGCCAGAACCAAAGAAACAAGAATTCCCATCCAGAAGACAACTAAGCAAAGAAGAATAAACAGTATCTCAAACAGAAATAAGATCTTAACATGTTGGGAATTAAAAATTATCTCTCTATAATCACACTGAATGTAAACGGCCTCAACTCCCCAATAAAAAGACATAAAGTGGCAAAATGGATTAAAAGCCAGAATCCATCCATCTGCTGCTTACAAGAAACACACCTTACAAGTAAAGATAGGAACAAACTCAAGGTAAAGGGCTGGAGCAAGGTTATCCATGCTAATGGTACTCGAAGACAAGCAGGAGTAGCAACTATGATATCAGACAAGTTAGACTTCAAAACCAAACTTATTAGAAGAGACAAAGAAGGTCACATTTTACTGGTAAAAGGAATAGTCCAGCAAGAGGAAATAACAATAATCAACATCTATGCCCCAAACATAGGGGCAGCTACTTTCATAAATCAAACTCTTTGTGACATGAAGTCACACATAAATCCCAACACAATAATACTGGGAGACTTCAACACACCTCTCACAATACTAGACCGATCTTCCAGACAAAGGGTCAGTAAAGATGTCTCAGAACTAAAGAACACCATTAACCAAATGGACCTGTTGGACACATATAGAATATTTCACCCAACTACAGCAGAGTTCACATTTTTCTCAGCTGCTCACGGAACCTTCTCCAAAATAGATCACATCCTGGGACACAAAATGAGCACTAGCAAATTTAAAAAATGTTACATACTTCCCTGTGTCATTTCAGACCATAATGGAATGAAACTAGAAATCAACTATAAGAAGACCCAGAGAAACAACATAAACATGTGGAGGCTGAACACCACACTTCTGAATGAAGAATGGGTCATAGAAGATGTAAGAGGTGAAATCAAGAAATTTCTAGAAACAAATGAAAATAAAGAAACAACATATCAAAACCTCTGGGACACTTTGAAGGCAGTATTAAGAGGAAAATTTATAGCACTGAGTGCTCACATAAGAAAAACAGAAAATCTTCAAATAAATAGCCTTACGACACACCTCAAAGCCCTTGAAAAGCAGGAACAATTGAACCCCAAAGCCAGCAGAAGACGGGAAATTATTAAAATTAGAGCAGAAATTAATGAAATAGAGAATAAAAAAACAATACAGAAAATCAACAAAACCAAAAGCTGGTTTCTTGAAAAGATTAACAAGATTGATAAACCACTGGCCAACCTAACTAAAAAAAAGAGAGAATCAACCCAAATTATGAGGATAAGTGATGAAAAAGGAGACATTACTACTGACAGTGTAGAAATCCAGAGGATTATCACAAACTACTTTGAAAAACTATACTCCAACAAAATGGAAAATCTGGAGGAAATCGACAACTTCCTAGATAAATACAACCTTCCTAAACTGAGTCAAGAAGATATAGAACACTTAAACCAACCAATAACAATCAAAGAGATTGAAACAGCAATAAAGAGCTTACCATCAAAGAAAAGCCCAGGACCAGATGGTTTTTCAAGTGAATTCTATAAAACCTTTACAGAAGAGCTAATCCCAATACTACTCAAACTATTTCGGGAAATAGAAAAAACCGGGACTCTCCCAAATACATTCTATGAAGCCAACATCACACTAATACCCAAACCGAATAAAGACAGTTCAAGGAAGGAAAACTACAGACCTATATCTCTGATGAACTTAGATGCAAAACTATTAAACAAAATACTAGCAACACGTATTCAAAACCACATCAAGAAAATCATTCCTCACGACCAGGTAGGGTTCATCCCAGGGATGCAAGGCTGGTTCAATATACGAAAATCAATCCATGTAATTCATCATATAAACAGAATCAAAGACAAAAACCACATGATCATCTCAATAGATGCTGAAAAAGCATTTGATAAAATTCAACATCCATTTATGATAAAAACACTGCAGAGAATTGGAATAGAAGGAACATATCTCAACATTATTAAGGCAATCTACAACAAGCCCACTGCCAGCATCATATTAAATGGGGAAAAACTTCAAGAATTCCCCCTAAAAACTGGAACGAGACAAGGATGTCCACTATCACCACTTCTCTTCAATATAGTACTAGAGACTCTAGCCAGAGCAATAAGGCAAGAAAAGGAAATCAAAGGAGTACAAATAGGAAAAGAAGAACTTAAGCTTTCACTTTTTGCTGATGACATGATACTATATTTAGAAAACCCAACAAACTCAACCAAAAGGCTTATAGAACTGATCAACAAATTCAGCAAAGTATCTGGATACAAAATCAATCTTAAAAAATCAGAAGCTTTCCTGTACACCAACCATAAATCCACTGAAAAAGAAATTCAGAAAACACTTCCACTCAGGATCTCCCACAAAAAAATAAAATACCTAGGAATAAATTTGACCAAGGAGGTAAAAGATTTCTACAAAGAAAATTATAAAACACTGAAAAAAGAAATCAAAGAAGATCTTAGAAGATGGAAAGATCTTCCATGTTCATGGATTGGCAGAATAAATATCATTAAAATGGCCATCCTCCCAAAAGTGATCTACAGATTTAATGCAATGCCCATTAAACTACCAAGATCATTCCTCACAGACATAGAAAAATCAGTCCTTAAATTTATCTGGAATAACAAAAAGCCCAGAATAGCCAAGGTAGTTCTCAGTAACAAAAACCACGCAGGAGGAATCACAATACCTGACTTTAAACTATACTACAAAGCCATTGTAATAAAAACAGCATGGTACTGGCAAAAGAACAGATATATAGACCAATGGAGCAGAATAGAAGACCCAGAAACAAGTCCACACACTTTCAGCCAATTGATTTTTGACAAAGGGGCCAAAAACATACACTGGAAAAAAGATAGCCTCTTCAACAAATGGTGTTGGCAAAACTGGTTAACCATATGCAGAAAATTGGATGTTAATCCCACTTTTTCACCCTGTACAAAAGTCAACTCACGATGGATCAAAGACTTGGAAATTAAACCAGAGACTTTGAAGCTCCTTGAAGAGGGCATAGGTCCAACACTACAACACATAGGCACAGACAAACATTTCCTCAATAAGACCCCAAAGGCACAACAAATTAAAAGGAGAATCAATACATGGGATTGCATGAAACTGAAGAGCTTCTGTTCAGCAAAGGAAACTATCAAGAACCTCAATCGAGAGCCAACAGAATGGGAAAAGATTTTTGCCACCTACCCCTCCAATAGAGGACTAATATCTAGAATATGCAGAGAACTCAAGAAACTCAACACTAAGAAAACAAAGCATCCAATAACAAAATGGGCAAATGAACTAAATAGACACTTCACAAAAGAAGAAATTCAAATGGCCAATAAATGCATGAGAAAATGCTCAACATCACTGGCAATCAGAGAGATGCAAATCAAAACTACCCTGAGATTTCACCTAACTCCAACTAGAATGGCCACCATTCAAAACACAAATAACAACAGATGCTGGCGAGGATGTGGAGAAGTGGGAACTCTAAGACATTGTTGGTGGGATTGCAAATTAGTGCAACCACTTTGGAAAACAGTATGGAGAATCCTCAGAAGAATGGGAACACACCTACCATTTGATCTAGCAATACCACTGTTGGGTATCTACCCAAAAGAAAAGAAACCAAACTATCAAACTAATGCATGTGTATCTATGTTCATAGCTGCACAATTCACCATAGCCAAACTATGGAACCAGCCAAGATGTCCATCAACAGATGAATGGATTACAAAACTGTGGGATATGTACACAATGGAATTTTACTCAGCCATCAAAAAAAACTCAATTACATCATTTCCAGGGAAATGGATGGAACTGGAGGACATTATGCTAAGTGAGATTAGTCATTCACAAAAAATAAGAAATCAGATGCTTTCCCTAATATGTGAGAGTTAGGGAGAAAAGAGGAGCAAACAAGATAACCTAAAGGAAGAGAAAGGAGGGTGAAGAGAAAAATCTCTAAAGCACACAATGTACTTAAACATATCGAAGTCAATCACTAAGCCAAGCAAGGTAGGGAGGGACGGGGAGGGAATGGGGTGGTATTTGGGTAGGGGTTAAATCAGTGATGAGTACATGTTTATACACACAAGTTTTTTACCCCAATAAGTTGTATGAATATAATGCACCAATAAAAAAAATAAATTAAAAAAATAATAAAAAATAAAAAATGAAATAGTAGCTTAGAGGTAGAATGCCCCTGGGTTCATGCCTGAGCATGTGCGCACACACTCACACGTGCAAACACACACACACACACACACACACACACACACACAAATTAAAAAAGTCAGCATACAGGGAGGGAAGACAGGGGCTTTTATAATGTACACATGCCAGGCAGATGCATCTGTGCCCAGAGAAGTGTCTGCGCACCTGTGCACACAGAGCTACGAAGGTGTGCACACGCTTTTCTTACTCAACCTCACACCAGTACAAATGCGCACAGCAGGGCTGGTCTCCACGCCCTCTCCGCACCATGAGAGGACCGGAGGCAGGACCACACTGGCCAGCTCTCGGGCTTCTTTCTCTTCTAGAAGCAGACCCTGAGGTAAGGGTTTGAGTGCACATAGCTTATTCAGGATGTGGTCCCCAGAGGGAGCGGGAGTGAGACAGAAAGTGGGAAGGGGCCGACGCACGGGCGGTGATGGGCAGGTCAGGGCTGCGGCGACCGGTGTTTAAGTCCGCTGTGTCCTCCGGGAGTCTGAATGGCACGCGTCTCAAAGTTCTCCCACTCAAAGAGAAAGGGGACCTTAATCCACCGACTCTTGTCTTTAAAAGGCTGGTGGCTGGTCCTGGGGCACACTGAACATGTTCTCACGGGCAGAGGAAGCCCCCGGCCCACAGCCACAGGGGCTCCACAGCCAGCACCTGTAGGGGCACAGGGAGCCGCGGAGGGTGGGCAGCAGCACTGCTGTATCTTCCAGCCAGTGTCAGAGGGCTCCCGCTGAGGACCACGCCGCCTAAGCAGGGTGGAGGGTGCGCAGCCTCCTCGAATTCTCCACCCCATCTCCTCACTTCTCTGCAAAATCCCGGTGGGTTACTGAACCAAAGACTCCAGGAAGAGTCAGCCGGCCTGATCCGGCAGACTCTGTATTTACTCAATATATTCTGCAACTTTATTTTTTAACCGAGGAAAGCATTATGTTAAAATTAAGTAATAAAGCCGGGTGTGGTGGTGCACGCCTGTCATCTTAGCATTTGGGAGGCGGAGACAGGAGGAACTCAGTTCGTGGCCAGCCTCAGCTACTTGGTGAGGCCCTTTGCAACTCAGCGAGACCCTGTTTCAAAATAAAGAATAAAAAAATAGGGCTGGGGGTGGAGCTCGGAGGTAGAATGCGCCTGGATTCCATCCCCAGTACCGTAAAAATAAATAAATAAATGAATAAATAAATAAATAAATAAATAAATTTAAGTGATACATCTTTTGGTGATCCACTTTTATTTGGAAACAAGGATTCCTGAACATGTGCCATTAGGCAAGATCGGGCAATCCCAGTCACCTGGCCATAGGCAGGGCGACACTGGACACAGTCTAGCTCAGTCAAGCACTCCAACTGCCTTGGAAAATATTTCTTTGGCTTTCTTATTCCATTCCCCCCCCAAAACAACAACTGATTTCTGTTCATTTTTACTGTTTTATGTACTGGGATGGAACCCAGGGGCATTCTACCTCCGACGTACACCTCCAACCCCATTTTTATTCTTTATTTTGAAACAGGGTCTCACTGAGTTGCCGAGGGCCTCACTAAGTAGCTGAGGCTGGCCGTGAAGTGCGACCCTCCAGTCTCAGCCTCCCAAATGCTGGGGTTACAAGTGTGCGCCACCGCGCCCGGCTTCTGTTCTTTTAAGAGACTAAGACCGTACATTAGTTCATGGTGCCTTTAAGCTTCTCTAAAGGACTTGTCTTTTTAGTCAAATGTGCTTTAAAAATATCTCTGGCTTCAGGGGCACCTGGCTTTAACTCCTCCAGATCCATCCTAACGCATTCTTCTACATCTTCCAAGCCCTGTTGGAAATAATACCTCTCCAAAGCAGCATATGTTTAATAGTTTTTACTGCTACATAACAGATTACCCCACACTTGGCGCTTTAAGGCAGTGATGCACATTTACGATTGCGAGCAGTTTCTGGGCGTTAGAGATTTAGACGCCGCTCAGCTGGGTGGCTCTGTTCCCGCTCTCTGGCGAGTTAGCAGTTAACATGTCGGCGAGGCTGCAGTTATCTTACGTTTTGTCTGGGGCTAGCAGATCTGATCTGCTTCTCTCTCACACTGTTGGTGAATCGGAGCTGGCTATCGGTAGGCCGCCTCAGATCCCTGCCCGAGGGAATTCTCCATAAGGGACGTGAGCATCCATTCAGTACAGCGGCCCTTTTCAATCCAAAGCAACAGAGAACAAGGGCAAGCCAGGCTGGGGTTCATATAATGCCACCTTTCTGCTAGGTGCTACTTGCAACATAACTCGTCCCCGCTCAGTGTGCGAGAGAGAAACAGAAGAGACAGACACAGGGGGTGAGGATCCTCAGGGCCATCTTGGGGACTGGCTTCCACAGTGTTCAAAAGTTAGGAATGCATCACCCTTCGGGGAAAGGCTAATGAGACACCGATGGAGGACTTGTATCTAGAATATACAGAGGACTCAAGAAACTCAATGCTAAGAAAACTAATGAACCTGGAAGGTGGGGTGAGCTGGGGAGCTGTGGCAGGAAGAGAGTCAGACAAGGTGAGTGATACTGTAGTTCAGACCAAGGGCCGAGGTGACGCACGGCACCTGCCCATCCGCCCTCCATCTCATCTGATGACGTGTGGCGGATTAGAGTCACAGACGTCCAGGGCCGAACTCGACCGCCCAGCAGTGAGCAATGACCTGGCCTCCCTGGAGGGATCAGGTGACTCCACGTGGCTGAGGACCTGGGCAGCCTGAATTTAGACCCAAACAATGGGGTTAAGGTCCCAGAAGACACGGACTTCTTTCTTCGCCCTTGTGTTCCCATTTCTGCATGGTCTGGAACATTCTCAAATTCTGTTTGCTGTGACCACACGTTTGTGTTCACGCTGATCTGGGCGTGAATTCCACTTCTTCCCTGATCCTGTGATCTTTGGGGAGTCGGAGCCTCCCCGGCCTCCAGCTGCCTTCTGGGTAAGATGGGACTGACTAAGCACCGTGTAATGGAAGGCTGGAGGAATGAATTCGATCCTATAGTAACTATTCGTAACGCTCAGTGACGGAGAGGCAGCCTTTAACTGATCAACCACCTCACACCTGGAGCTCTTGGTCTCTTCCGTTTCCCCGATTCTCACGGGGATGAGAGTTTAGCGCAAAGCTCACCAACCTAAGGAGGACTGTTCTCTTTCACAGCCTGCAGAATGGGAGAAAAGCTTTGCCAGCTACTCCTCGGACACAGGGTTAATATACAGGATCTATACAGAACTGAAAAAGAAAAGACCAAAAACAACACTGAACGCCTCCAAAGCCAAAAACCCAACCAGTAAACGGGTAATCAGACTAAATAGACATTTGTCAAAAGAAGAAATACAAATGAACAACAGATTTATGGAAAAATTGTTCAATATCTTTAACAATCAGGGAAATGTGAATCAAAGCTACACAGAGATTTATCTTACTCCATTTAGAATGCAACTAATAATAGATACCGTGAGGAAGTGGGAAAATCGGAGCTGCTGGTGGCTTCATAAATTAGTACACCGTGGAGATCAGTATGAGGGCCCTCGAAAGACCAGGAATGGAAACACCGTGTGACCCAGCTATGCCGCCCCTTGGTATTTACCCCAAAGAATTAAAGCTAGCAGACTATGGTGATCATGTGGACCCATGTTCAGAACAGCGCAGTTCACAGTAACCGAGTCATGCAACCAGCCCAGGTGTCTGTCAACAGATGGATGGACAAAGGGAATGTGGTCTGTGCACTCAGTGAAGGTTTGCTCAGCCATAGAGAAGGAAGAAATTTTGGCACTTGCAGAAAAAGAGATGGACCTGGGCAACATCGTGCTGCGTGTGATAACCCAGGCTCAGAAAGCCCAGGGCCCCATTTCTTTTCGCATAGGTGGAAGCTAGAGAGAGAGGAAAAAAAGAAGAAAAGGGGCCTCATGAAAGTAGGAGAAAGGCCAGTAGAGAAAGGTAGTTGCTCAGGGGATGGATACGGGTGGAGGAGGGAGGCTGCAGGGAAAGGAAAAGACCCAGCTCTGCTGCGTGTCACTATTAATGTATTGTAAACGCACCACTATTGTATACAATTAGAAGGCACCGATACAAAGTCAAAGAAAGGGAGCCGGGCGTGGTGGTGCACGCTTTTAATTCCAGCCCTTGGGAGGCTGAGACAGGAGGATCGCACAGGTTCGAAGCCAGCCTCCACTACTTAGTGAGACTCTGTTCCCAAATAAAGTATAAAATATGTCTGGGAGTATAGCCCGGAGGTAGAAAAGTCCCTGGGTTCCACCCCCAGTACCATACACACACAAAAAAAGAGTTAAGAATCGCTCCCACATTTTACCAAATATATATCCTCCAGTGCTTATAACTTGGCGGATTCCTACCCACGAATCATCAGGCTGGCTGTGAGCGTCCTGGCTGAGGAATTAGTATGACTTTCCACTGACCTTTCAAAATTATCAGTCACAGTGTGACTCAGGGGCAACCAAGGCAGGTGGGTCCTGTTGACCTCTGCTGTAGGCTAACTCCTCCTAGGACTCGCTGTAGTTAGAAATGAAAAGGAATTCTTGTTTCTCCTGGGTGCAAAGAGAGGCGACAGAAATCCAGAGGCCAGATTTGTTTGTCTTGGTAATGGGGACTGAACCCAGAGCTAAACTCTGTGCTAAACCTCTAGTATTATTTTACACTCTGAGCTAAACCTCTAGTACTATTTTATTTTTTACTTGGAAACAGGGTCTCTTTGAGTTGCTGAGAGCCTTGCTAAGTTGCTGAGGCTGGCCTTGAACTTGTGACACTCCTGTCTCAACTTTCCAAGAACTGGAATTATAGGTGTGTGCCACCATGCCTAACTTAGATTTGTTTAAACTTGATACAGAGACAGGAGTACTTAAGTTTAAATGCAGAGTTTGGGGTGGGTAGAATTGTTTCATACCTCTCCTTTGTATGAGGGTGAGAGGAGCACACAGTCGTGGGGCCGCCCTTGTGTGCCCAACTCCCATCAGGCACCGTCTCCCGACACTGCCCACCCATCCCCACTCACTACTGTTACAGAAAAAGGAGATTTCAAAGCAGAAAAATTTGATGATTCATTTGAAGCAGTCTTCCTTTTTAAAGATTACATTCACATGTCGCTGTGAGACTTATTTGGCAGGGCACTAATTGCTTGCTTGTATGAATATATTTCCCATCTTTAAAAACACCACTATAAACAAATGTTCTTTAAAAAAAACCCAAAAAAATCCTTCGAAGTCACCATTCGTCATCCGGCGGAGACCAGGTAATCTCATTATCTGCTCCAACACCAGCTGCTGTCAGGGCCCGAGAGCCGCTCTGTCGGGGCTTCTGCGGGAGAGGATGAAGCCGTTATCTCCCGGTGCACCCTGTCGGCTGTGGGGACAAGGCTCTCAGGATGGGCACCGGGCCTGGAGGGGGCCCTGTCCTGCCAAAGCCCGGGACACTCAGCCGTGGCCACAAGCCTCTGGCCCCACAACAGAGGAAGCTGCCAGCTGCTCCTTCGCTGTCCATCCAGTGGCAGGGACATTGGATAGGTTAGGTGCTTTGGGATGGCACTAACCTTTTCATTTTGCTTGGAAGAAAATTGGCTGCATCTTGTGTTTAAGAAATCCCTCCAAAGAACTTGGTTCACAGTGAGCCCTCAGAGAAGACTCGGGCTTAGCCCGGGACCTCCGTTTCTGCAGCCTTGGTCTTCTTAGTGGAGGGACTGGAGTTTGTGCACGCCCTGGGCTCTGCTTCGGGGCCCAGGGTCCAGGTGGGGTGTGGGTGGGGCGGATGGATGAAATTCCAGCCCAAGTCCGCTCGTCAGACCGTAGTCCAGGTAGGAGGCCAGGCGCTGAGAACAGGCATCTCTCCTCTGCATGAAGGCTGCTGGGGGACGGGGCCTATTCTGCTTTTTCCTGCCACCCCAAGAAAGGGACGTGTAGGTGAGTGGTGAGCAAGGCGGCTCCAGCTACGCTCCCTCTCTCCCTCCACTGGCCTCTTCCTCCTCCAGCTGGGTAGAGGGTTCCTGGCGTGGGCTCCACCTAGGTGAGTGTGAGTTGCCACCATCCCACTCCGCTCTTGGCCAGCAGAGCCGAGCCTCGAAATCAGAGGTGAAGTTTCAGCCAATTTGTTTGGTTGCAACGTCCATCTTGTGTAATCAGTCAGCTCCATTGGTAATGAAGCCTGCAGTTTGGTGTCCTATGTTTTTGGGGAGATCCTAGTTTGGGAGGGGAATAAAGGGTGCTGTTCATCAGTGCCTGGAACCTCAACACTGCAGCAGTCACTTTATGCCTTTGGCTTAACTGCTGAGTGCCTACAATGTGCAGACGTAGCCCTGTGCAGACCTTGTGAAGCTGGGCTTAGCATCAGTAGACTGTCCGCACCTCAATGACAGCCGATGGGAGGCCACTCCAAGAGGCAACACTCGTGCGGGCTGACTGGCGGGGTTTCGTGGCAGCTATCCATCTTCCAGAGGGGCCTGGGATGTTCATAGCTACGCCCTATAAACATCTTATCAAGCTGGGCATGGTGGCACACACCTGTAATGCCAGCACTTGGGAGTCGGAGTCAGGAGAATCATAGATTCAAGGCCGGCCTCAGCAGCTTAGTGAGATCTTCAGCAACTTAGCAAGACCTTGTTTCAAAATCAAAAATAAAAAGGGCTAGGGGTGTAGTTTGGAGTTAAAAATGTCCTGAGGTTCAATCCCCAGTACTAAAACCAAAAATCTGCTCAAAGGACTCCTCTCTGGCTGGAACACTCCTGCGTGGCCCCAGCTCCTGTGGGTACAGATCTTTCCCTGTGCCCTAAGCAGGTGCACGTTATACACCATCTCTCTGGAGCCTTTGAGACATTTACAGCAGGCAGTATCAGTCTCCTCTTGCTGCGATAACAAAATACCACAAGCTTAGTGACTTGAGGACAACATGGATTTGTTATCTTACAGTTCTGTTGGTCCAAAGCTGGTCTCTGTGGGCTAAAATCCAGATGTCAGCAAACTCTGTCCTTGCGAAGGCTCCAGGGAGAACGTATCTCCTGCCATTCTCCGCTTTAGAGGTTGCCTTTCATGGGCTGTGCCCTCCATCCATCTTTAAGGCCAGCAGTGCACTGTCTTCACTCCCTCTCAACTAAGCCATTTCCATCTCCTGCTTAGGACCCTGAGGTTATATCAAGTCCAGTGAGATGATTCAGAATGATCTCTGAGTCTGAATATTCTTGACTTTAACTCATTGGCAAAGTCCCACTTGCCTGATGAGGTCACATGTTTACAAGTTCTGGGGACCAGGACATATTTCGGAGAGGGCCATTATTCTGTCTTCCACACACATCATGAGTTCCATTTTACAGTCAAAGAAACCAAGGCAGGCTTAGAGTGGTGAAGCAACTTGACAAAGGCCACACGGCAAACAAGACGTCCAGCCTGGACGGATTCCTGGACTGCCCTGCGATCTCTAGGCCCGCTCTCCGAGCCACTGCACCATGCTGGCTCTCTAATGCAAGAGTGGTGGAGACTGAGTCAGGCTTCCCGAGTTTGTGAAACGGCTCAGAGCCAAGAACACAGGAATTCTTAAACAAGCTCTCTAAGACGTAAGAGGGTTCTCTAGACATCTGTCCAGAATGTCCCATTCACACGATCCCGACTTTTCTCTGCTGGCCTTGGAGGGTAGACAGGGAAGCTCTGAGGCTGAGTCCAGTCCCGCTTGAGACTCAGGCAAGGTATGTCAGCTCCTGTGTTCTGTTCTACCAAGCTCCAATGCAAAATAGGCATAGAAATCCAGGCTTTCAGAGTGCTCGTGGCTACGGTGGCCCTCATTTAATGACAGGCTGAAAACACAGACGCTGTACTTATCCAAGCTGTGGCACCCAGGGCCCAGCACGACCCCCACTCCCTCCCACATGGGGATATCCCAACAGCTAGGCAGGGAGGATCTGAGAAATCTCTCAAGTCCTGCTGACCAGAGACCACTGGAGCCCAAGGGGACAGATAACTAGAATTCGGGACTCTGGGAGTCTTCCAAGGAAAAAAATTAGCTGGTAAAGGAATTCAGGAGACACAGGAGAAGAAGCTTCCTACAGGAGTATAATTTTGGTCCCCACTTCAGAGGTCTGCAAAGAGATACCATTAAGGGCTTGTGGATAGGTGTTTCTACAGCTGTTCTTCACAAAGGTCAAACAAACCATTATTCTCTGTGGCTGTCTTAACAATGAAGAAACACACATCTCCACTGTGCCCACTGTGCTGCCCCTTGGGGTCTGTGGAAGGAGAGGCTGGTTACCATGAGTGACACTTGCTCCCTAAGCTGCATCTCTTCATGAGATGAGATGGCTCCTTGTTCTAACGACTGTGGTTGTTTTGACAAGATTTGCCACTGTGCACTTTGCAAACAGCCTTTCCTGACATTTGGAGCACTTTGCCCGTGGTCTTAGTAATACTGGTGAAGGCAACATGACCTGGCACACGCCCCCACTGTTCTGTCAACAAATAAACAGGCTCACGTGGAAACAATCTTAGCACTGGGAAGGGATAGAGCCGTTACCCCTGCAAACGTGGCGGTGTCTTCTAACCTTGAGCCCCTGGCTTGGGACCCCAGACAGACCTTCTTTTGCAATGATTAACAGAACTGTATTTTTTTTTTTTTTTTTTTTTTGGTGGTACTGGGGGTGTAACCCAGGGGCTTTTCTACCTTTGGGCTATACTGCCAGACCTATTTTTTATAATTTATTTGGAAACAGGGAAACTGTTGCTGAGAGCCCCACTAAGTAGCTGAGGCTGGCTTCGAACCTGTGCGATCCTCCTGTCTTAACCTCCCAAGCGCTGGAATTACAAGCATGCGCCACCACGCCCGGCAACAGAACTGTATTTTTATTACAAAACTTATACATAATTTTAAACCCAAATCAGAAAATGCAGATAAAAGAAAAAACTAATGCATGCCTATTGGTCTTTCAACACGTGATGGCACTAATTTACTTCATCTTCATGACAGCCCTTTGAAAGAGGCTTCCCCATGACTCCCATTTTATAGACGAAGAGACCGAGGCATGGTTCCAATCACACAGGATTTATTCTCTGTATTATGATAACGAGATCTTCTGGAGACATTGTAAGGATACGGGAGGAGAATGTTTAATGAGACACAAATCATAATTACGGCGACTAGTCATTCAAACTAATAACCTTGCCAGGGCTGCCAAGCCGCTCAGAGATGGGGCTGAAATTCAAACACGAGCAATATGGAGCCGAAGACTGTTGTTGTATACACTGCATCGTAGGAACATTAAGATCTCCTGTAATCCCTGTGATAGTGCTCCTAACACATGGCACAGACTCTTTTACCCTGGGACCATGATGGCTTACATATAGAAAAGAAAAAAAATATCAGAGCCAAGGTGGTATTTCTCAAACCACTTGTTGATACGGCTGGTCCTCTGTATCCTTGGGCTCTGTATCCATGGATTTAACCAACTGAGGGCCAAAAATATTTAAAAAAGAATTACATCTGACCTGGGTACATTGTGTGCACCTGTAATCCCATTACTTGGGAGGTTGAAAGAAGATCTCAGGTTTAAGGGCTGCTTCAGCAATTTAGTGAGACCCTCAGTAATGTAGAAATACCTTGTCTCAAAAAAAAAAAAAGGGCTGGGCATGTAGCTCAGAGGTAGAATGCCCCTGGGTTCCATCCTAAGTACCAAAACAAAAATACCATCTGTATTAAATATGTAAAATCCTTTCCCCCTGTTATTACATTATGTTAGGTATTAAAGTAGTCTAGAGACATTTTAAAGTTGATGGGAAGAAGTATGTGGGTTATGTTCTCTAGAATTCCGTGTAAGAGTCACATGCAGCCAAGGGCTTTGGCATTCACAGGGCTCCTGGAGCCGATCCCCTGGACGCCGAGGGAGACTGTGCACCTGTCCTTCCATATCATTAAACATTCTCTCGCCACATCAGTTTACGTGTCCTGATAGAATTCAAATGCAGGACGCGGCGTAATTGATTGAGCATGTCCCTCACGGTTGGGCCTCTGGTTTGGTTCTTTAAACAAAGATCCAAGAAAAACCTTTCTCGCTGGACTTTATACGTATTTGATTATGTGAATTTGCTGACTTAAAGCGCACAAAGGACCCTTTTCGAAGCCATTTGATTCTTGCTGCTAACATACCCAGCAAATGAGTCGTACTGATTTGTCTTTCTACCCCAGCTCAGGAGAAAGCCTTTGTCCATAGCTGCCTCTAAACACACTGCAGGAGCCACCCGTGCTTGGCCTGGAATGAAGCTGGTGACCCGGCAGGAGGCCACCTGGTGCATACATGGTAGACGCTGAAGTCCACAGCACGATCAGACTAAGAGACGGGTCCAAACATCACTGTGAACTGGGCGGGTGGCTCATACCTGTAATCTTAGAACTTGGGAGGCTGAGGCAGGAGGATTGCAGATCCAAGGACAGCCTCCGCAGCTTAGTGAGACCCTCTGCAATTTAGTGAGACCCTGTTGCCAAATAAAAAATAAAATAGGGCTGGGGGTATAGCTCAGAAATTAAACGCCTTTGTGTTTGATACCCAATCTCCCTCTCTCTCTCTCTCTCTTCCTCTCTCTCTCTCTCTCTCTCTCTCTCTCTCTCTCACACACACACACACACACACACACACACACACGTATGCATGCACACACGCACACATGCACACAGTGATTTGCTTTTCTGTGTTGAAAAATAGATTTGAGATCTACTTATTTCTGTAAAGTTACCTCTCCAATAAATAACCATATCATTGATTCAAATATTGGGGGAAAAATGGCATGGGCTTTGGAGGTACACTGACACAGTTCAAATCTCAGTGGAGTTGAGTATCCACCCATGTAGCCAGGGTGGGGTACTTTATCGACCTCAATGGCCTAACGTACTTAGAGTGACGGACACGCAGTAATACCCAGCAGTCACTCAAAAACCCAATTTCATTTTATTCTACTGGCCACAATATCCAGTTCAGGGATGGCAGAAAGGGCACAGGGAGGCCTGAGGAGCCTTCAGGAAGTTGTCCTCAGCTCGGTATGGGAGGTCTCTTTGTGCCTCAGTGACTCTAGAAATATGTGCTTTCCTGTAGAGATTCCTGCAGAGTCTGAAGAGACAGAGTTTTGGTCCAAGTCCTCTAGTTCTGCCCATTCTAGCCAGTGCTAGTGGAAGTGACTCTATCTAGGTTCACAGCTCAGTACGCTCAGGGCCCCTCATGGGGAAACCCTCTCTCCCCACCCTTTGGGGCCACGATTCCAATAAAACAGAATCAACCATTTCTAGAAGGTCACACTAAAAGTCACTGTACGTCCAAATAGTTCTAGTTTTACCACTCTAAGGTGGAACTAGTTGTTGAAATTACTGCAATCAAATTTTGGGTTAAGAATTAATTAACTGAGGTTAATCTGTTTCTTAATTGTGAGGGAAATGGGCTGTGCTATCAAAAAATGAAAATGGACCCATGACCCGTGATCCTGTTCCAGTCCCTACAGCCTCACCTCAAAGTGATGATTAGTAAGTGCAATTCAGTGTGTGGAGTGGGGACCTCGGACTCAGGTGCACGGGGATGCGCAGGACCCGCTGAATGACGCCGACACTCTTCTACCATTCTGTCCAAGGACCCCCTAGGCAAGCATCAGCCAGCGAGGCCCCTGAGCCAAACTCAGCCTGATATCTCTACTTGGTGACTCGTGAGCTAAAAAAAATGCTTTTTACATTTTATTTTTTTATTTTTTATTTATTTTATTTTTTTATTTTTTATTTTTGGTGGTACTGGGGTTCCTGGAAGCCCTTCTACCTCCAGGCTACACTCCCAGACCTATTTTAACATTTTTATTTGGAAACAGGGTCTCCTAAGCCAGTGCACGCGGCTGGCTTCGAACCTGCGGGATCCTCCTGTCTCTGCCTCCCAAGCGCGGGGATTACAAGTGTGCGCCACCACGCCCGGTGCTTTTTACATTTTAAATGGTTACATTAGCCAGATAAGTACCTATATAATATCCTTAGTTTGGTTTCTTGGCCCCCAAAGCCTAAACGATTTAGTGTTGGCCCTTAAAGAAGATGACTGCCTGCATCTCACCTAACAGGTGCGCCTATAGCTCGTGGCTTCTTAAGTTGTTGAATGGGATGCCATAATGTCACCTATTCTATGAAGTGGATTGTGCTGTATGGAGCCCCCGAATATGCTGATAAGTAATAGGATCAACAAACATTTATCCCAAGGGAAAGGTATAAGCAAATGAGATACTCTTTAAGACAGAAATGAAAGCAGTGTGGATACCAGGTGTGATGGTCAGGTATAGAAGGTCCCCGAAGAGCTCAGGGTTGACATAGTAAAGTCATGAGGGTTGTAACCTCGTAGCAGATAAGTCCTTTGTAACGAGTGTTTGAAGTTCACCTATACAGGTCCATCACAGTGGATTTACTGGGTGTAACCTAGGCAGGTGGGGTGTGGCTGGAGAAGCTGGGTCCCTGGGGGTGGGGCCTTAGGGACTGTGCATGTGTCTTTGGAACCCCTTGCTGGCTGGCTCTCTTTGCTTTCAGCCTCCATGATGTGAGAGCAAAGCCTCTCTCTCTCTCTCCCCACCCCTCTCTCTCCTTCCCATTGCCATATCTTGAGTTTCTGACCCTGACCTCACCTGGACCAAACCTGGGATCTCCAAGAAACTGAGCAAGTAAATATTTCTCTAAGCTGTATGGTCAGTTGTTTTGGATTATAACAGTGAGAATGTCGACTAAGACCTCAGGCATTTTGAGACAGCGTGATGGCTTGACACAATCCATCGCTAATTTGTCTTAATCGGAAGCTGTGGCTTCTGGTCACCTTTCCTTAAGCTGATGTCCAATGGGAACTCATCATGGCTACCGTAAAGGCCCAGGGCCTGGCTGGAAGCCGAGCTCAGTAAAAGCATGAAATAGCTTCCTCCCAGAGACTCCACCAGCTCTTCTTAAATGTTTGGTCGTTCTCTATATGTGAAGAACAAGGCCTATTTTTCTCCACTAGTTTAAGCCAGAACACAGCAATTCTTCTTAAATCAGACAGTGCTTTTACAATCCAGACTGTTAGCAAGGATGGGACTTAGAGTCATGTTACTGAAGCTCAATAATTGGAAAACTACGCACACTGATCATACTGCTTGGCTGATAAAGGGGGGACCCCAGCTTTCTAAAAGAAAGGACTTTTCTCAGAACAGAGAAAGTCCTTCAGGGTTTTTTTAGGGTACTTCACAAAATGAGATGGAGAAATTTAAAATGATGGCAAAATAGAAGTACTCTAAATCTCATCATCAGCCTGCATTTCAAGTTATATTTTTGCCATATAAAAACTAAGAAGAAAAAAAAGAAAAAGCTGAGTAGATTAAACATTTGTCAAATCCCAAAAGATGCATCTCTCTTAATGACAAAGTTAAGTATCTCTTGATTCTACATATGTCAAAGAACTACTGATTGTCTAGGAAACCAAGGAAACAAGCTATGCTGTTTATTAATCTAAGGAGCGGCAGAATTTAGATTCAAAGGGGGTAGCTCTTCATGCCTCCCCCTGATCAGGCTAGAAGTTTTGGAGAGTTATTGTGACAGTCAGAGAGCATCCCAAGTAAGCCTGCCTCTCACAATGCCTCTGTGTTGCTTCTGATTCTCTTTAGCCTGCTTTCTCTCTAAGCCAGAGCTCTGCAAACACTGTTCAACAGGGCAGTGTTGGATAGTTAATAATGGCTGGTGGCCCCTCGTGCACACTCAAATGCATTCCTAGTTTTTAGAATGGCATCAGAAGCCCTTGGGCTCTTGTGTCAAGTCCTTGCTCTTCCCTTGTATTTCTCCAAGCCATGCATCCAATCCTCAGCCCTCGTCCATCCACTCTGTTCCTCCCCCAGTGATGCCCCTCCTTCGGCAGCTCCACCCAGCTCTCCACCCATCCTCCGGGCTCAGCCCAACAGCACATCTCCATTTGCATTAGCTGTCACTCCTGTTTTTCTTCCAAGTCAGACAACTCAGTCTTGGCTTCCTCGACGCCCATCACTAAGCCCAGGGATTGGTGGGTGGGCATGGGTGGATGTTCAACACTCTGGGTCAACATTTATCTCTGAAATTTGGGAGCTGGGTCCCCTGGGTGTTCCTCTAAACTTAAAGAGCATGCCGCACTCTCTGCTGTGCCAGCCCAACCCAAACGCACTTCCTGCAGAGCAAGGGGCTTCCATCTGCTTCCTGATTCTCTGATGTCATTATATTGACTTTGGAAGTAGATGATCTCAAATTCCTGTGGATGTAGAGCTCGTGGGCCAATTAAGCATCACGTTAGGTTGTCAAATGTCTAATTTTCCCGAAAGATTGTGGGAAAGGGGTTACGATCACCCTCATTGTGGCAGGGGAAGAAACTGAGGCTTGGACAAGGCTGAGTGACTCACCCCAACTTTCAAGGACACTAAGAGGGAGCAGCTGCTATGCAGCAGGACGTGAAGCTGGTGTTCCTGCTCTTGTCTCCCACCAACAGGTACCAGCTAGCCCGAGGTCATGCTTCTGATCAGACACAATTAGAGTGACTGATGGCCCACCTTGGCGTGGTGGGGGCATGGCCATCAGTAGGATGCTGAGACTCATTGGGGTCTCCAGAAATCTGTCTAGAGGGGGGAGGTGGAAGCAGCCACAACATAGGACCCATCCTGCCCTGTCTCTGCCGTCCACAGAAGCCTGGCCCTCCTGCCAATGAATGTCAGACCCTAGGCATCAGACGTCTGCCTTGGGAATGTGCCGTTCCCTTTTATTTGCGACCCGACAGAACAAATGTAGTGCTTAAGCCTGTTCATTGTTTGTGTTGCATTTGCAAGGATGATGCATTATTTTAAAAATAATAAGACAATTTATTCCCATCTACTTTTTCCTCCTCTGCTTTCTCTGCAGTAAGTGATTAAAAAAAATGAAGGAAAATTATCCTGATGAAAATATTTATGACTAAATAGCTCGCAGAAATGGTGCGGATGCTACTATCTAACTAATTCTGGTCCCACCCACCAAAACAAAGAAAGAGAGTGTTCCCGGAGCGTGTGATTGAACTGTGTGTAATTATCGCCAATGTTTTAAACATGATGATAATGAGAAAAGTATTAGCACTAGATTAGAGCAGCCTCAAAACATTTATTTATTTTTCCTAAGAATATGATGACTCTCATTTTTTATTCCAGAAATAGGGGGGACGTGAACCCAGATTCTGCAGCAGCTCGACTTGCTAGCATCATTTCCCAATTTCTTTATACCGTGTTTCTAGAGATGCAGCCCACATGGTATTGTTTTAAGGTGAGTCCTTTTGTCCACATGCACTGTTCTCTTCTGACTCACAGCTGTGCATTCATGTTTGTTGGCTACTTGGCATAAAATGTTTCCTTAATATTTTGTTTTTTCCCTCTGACATATTCTAGGACTCTTGAACATCCCATAGCAAATAAATGCACAGAAATTTAAAAATCTCCAGTGACACTTCCCATGAAAAGAAAGAAAAAAATTCTCTCAATTTTTCACATTTGGTGTAAAAAGTCTCAGAAAACCCTTTGCCAGTTGAAGATAGAAAATAAACCACAGTCACCATCCCGTATGTGTATTTTTATGGGCAGGCTATCACCTTCCTTAGATTATCTGGAAGCTAATACATAATAAAGTAGGAGGAAAAATCCAAATAAAGATCAGAGAGTGCAGGGCTCAAACGCCTTCAAAAGCCTAGTCGTCTTTTCACAATGCAAATGGTAAGATCACTCTTAAAGGGCCTTTTGGGGGGAACCGTTTCCATTTGCAGAAAAAATGAAACAAAAAAAAGAAAGAAACAAAACCCCTGGCCATTAGCTACTCGGAGTTGCTGCAAATTTTGGTCATGTTCAGAAAAGTTGGCACATTTCTGCTGATGAATTTCAGCCTCGCAGCCAAGATGATCATCTAAATAAGCCACTTATCAAACGTTAGGGACCTTTATCCGATTTTATTTTGTTGTGCAGTCAGACATAGTTTAAAAACAGAGACAGAACTGCCAGAAGAGAGTGGCTAAATGTGGCTCTAGAAAAGAATGAAACAGTGCCCGGAATGAAACCAATTTCATCGAGTTGGATATATGGCCCTTATTTTCTCCAAACATTTCCCAAATATTTAAGCAAGAGGAACAGATCCTCGTGCGCACCCTATTCACCATGTGATGAATGTGTGTTTCTCACGGCCTCCCACAGTTCTTGGCCCAAGATGGGTGGTAAAGTGAATCTATTAGATTATGGATTGATTACACAAGGTGAGACTAAGCTCTGAAGTAATTCCCTCTGTTTACACAACCGTTCTAGAATATGGTCCTACAATATAGTCTGAGATAATATAAACTGAAGAAACATAGGGCATGTATCCATCCATCTATCCATCCATCCATCCATCCATCCATCCATCCATCATCCATCTATCCATCCATCTATCCATCCATCCATCCATCCATCATCCATACATCCATTGGAAGACCTCTCTCTACTGAGTGCCTATTACTATAACATGTTTGGAAGTATATTTGGCCATGACAGGACATACAGAGGACAAAGGTTCAAGGTCCCTTGCTGAATGATATATACGATCTGGTAAGATTTCAAAGAAAGTACAGGGAAACATCCCTGGTTTCCAAGGGAAGCTTGATATCTATTAACACTGGCCTTACAATATGCAAGAGTTAGTCCGGCTGATGTCCCTGCTTCTAGAGGGAGATAGGTCCTCTATCTCCCTCTCCTCCTTCCTCTTTCCTTTCTTCTTTCTTTTCTCTCTCCTTTCCTCCTTCTTTCCCTTTTTCCTTCCTTTTAGCAAATAACTTTTCAAGCATGCATTAAGGGCTGGAAATAAGTCAAAGAACAGTTGGACAAACTCTCTCTCCTCCTGAACTCTGGACGGCCGGTGCCATGCTCAGCAAGCAGGCTGGAGCAGCTCAGCAGGCGCCAACAGTGGCCCGGACCAGGCCCCAGCATCGTCTCCCTCCCTGTGTTGCCTGATCAGCCCCGGACTCTGGAAACCTGGCAGAAGACTGACACTCTATTCATTTTCATTGAGTTTCCAATTTTGGTTCAATTGCATGGATCTTTTTTCTTTGGGGGGAGCTGCATATGTGCTCTGGTTGGAAAATGCTTAATTCAGCTCCCAGTATGACACACCTATTGCAGCTTAACAAAAGCCCCAAGGAAAAGATCATGAGCTGGGGGTACACTTGTCCTCCTGGAAAACTTAAAAAATGGACTGATAGTCTATGCTCTAGCTCCCTTTCTACACAGACTTACAGAATACTGTCTTTCTTGACAAAGAGAAGCTGAGATGGTGAAATTGCTGTTGTTGTTGTTTTTTTTTTTTTAAATCTTATCCCATGAGAAGAACTTGCAAGAAACCTTGGGGAAATTTAGGGTTATAGGGAAGCTGGGGTACGTGTGTGAGTGATTGCGTGTTGATTGTGAGTGTATAATTATGTGTGACTGCGTGTATGTTGGTTGTACGCGCGTGTGCGCGCGCGCGCGCACACACACACACACACACACACACACACACACACACACACACTGCGTGGAGGTCAGGAAATCTCTGAGAAATTCCTACTGGGCTCCCAAGAAGAATAGAAGATGGCGGTCATAAAGTAGGGAGGGTTGGGGAGAGAACGTGAGGCAAAGTGTAGGAAATGCGCTCAATACTTTTCTACTTTTCGATTTTTTTAAAACTAGAAATAATTACATTTTCCAACTGACAACCACAATTTAATACGATTTCTTCCTCCTCCCGCTGGTGATTTTCCATTCCCAGCTACTGTTTGCTGCCTTTCGAGTGTAAAATCTTAAGGGCATTTTAGGCTCATTTTCAACTTTATTCCTTTCTGCCAACCAACTCATGATTAGGAGCTTTAGAGGCGCTCACCCTGTGCCAGGCAGTAGGGATATGACCGTGCATACGGCTATGATCTCTGTTCTCAGGACGTTTATAATCAGGCCAGCACTGCTCACCAGAACTTTCTGTACCACCTAATATTCAATGCCTGTGCTGTCCACTGCAGTGGGCCCCGGCCGCAGGTGACCACTGAGCACTTGATATGGGGCTACTGTGACCAGGAAACTGATTTTTAATTTCTATTAATATGAATTCAATTGAAGTAAACGTATCTGGCCAGTGATCACTTATTGGACAATGCAGATTAAGCCAGAGAGAAAGAAACTGTTCTTTAGAGAGACAAGTTACCATGTAAACAGCATTTGGTAAAGGCCAAGGGTTGGTCACAGATACGTGCAGCCCAAGACTGGGGGACAGACAGGGTTGTGGACAGCTCAGGGGGGTGGGGACGGCTTCCGAGAGGGGCTTGACCTAACCCGGAAGCTCAGCTCAGGAAATCAGAGATACAGGAGATGAAGGGTCATGTGACCCCTGTGTCTATTTCATGAAAAACACCAAGAGAAGATCACGGGGCCATGGGGGAGACCCAGCAGTGCCATGGGCAGAGTTCTGGGCACAGGACATGGGGGCCTCCGAGAGCTCAGGCCTGGGCTGAGTCTGGAGCAGGATGGGAGGACCTGGGGCAGAAGGCGGGGTGGCTGATGGATGCAGAGTGAAGGCTGGTTTAGGTTTGCTGTGACTTTCCTACCAAAGGGGCTGATGGTCGGCATAAGGGTGAATCTGAGACTTAGGAAAGGGCAGGAGCTCTTTCCGATGGGGACATAAACGGTGGGGGGGGCACTTGCCCACTTTCAATGGGAAAGCTGACACCAGCTCTGTGTGACCACATTTCATGCAACTCATTATGGAAAGGGGGCTGGAGAGTCCCACAATTAATTAATTAATTTGCTGCTGGGGATTGAAGCCAGGGGCATTCTACCTCTGAGCTATACCACCTAGCCTTGTTTTATCTAATTTTTTAGAAAACGGGGTCTCACTAAATTGCTGAGGTGGCCTTCCTGGCTCTGCCTCCCAAGTACTGGGATTATAAGTGTGTAAACCATGCCTGACCCTCCAGAATTTCTGACTTAAAAAAAAATGCATTTCCACCTGGAAATGCAAATTTGTGTTAAATCTGAAATCTAAGCAGTCTAGCTAACAAAACTAACAGCTTTAAAACACCAGGCAAGACTAAAGAGCCGGCACATGGACCAGGGGCACCCGTTTGGGACACGTGGCCGAGGGTCGGGTGGACGAGATTACAAAAAGCCAAAGGGGAGAAGGGCAGAGGCCGCAGGAAGAGGAGTTCAGGGGAATTTAGGGTTGCCGACAGCAGAGGATGGGACAAAGCCAGCTAACTGCATCAAGGACAGCCGTCCAAGGTGACCTTGGGCAGAGCCACCTCCTGTCCCCTCCCCTTTCACTCTGGGCGTCAGTACCACAAGGGCCTAAGGAAACAGAGACATCGGGTTGGAAGATCACCACTAGGCTCCCACTTCCCAGTGTGGCTCCTCCCAGCCACAGTACACATCTCCTTTCTGCCCGTCCCATAGAACGCGCCCCTGACTCTTCTCCATCGCCCCTGGGTGAGAGCCACCATCTACACCCAGGAAAAAGAAAACATTTCCTCTCAGCTCACCTCCCTGTCCAGCAGCGCAGGTGACACCACGGTGACAATGTCTCCTTTCTCGGGATCGATGTAGAACATGTTCGGAGACGGCTTGTCAGGCGTCTGCTGACGGATATTATACCGCAGGAGGGCATTGTCGGTGGCTGGGTCATCCGCGTCGAAGGCTGTCATCCGCATCACCGTGGTCCCTGCGGGGGCAGGACCAAAAGGTAGGAGATGGTTAGAGGGGGTCAGTGACAGGCAGGGCCCCTCCATGACTTGCCAGGGCCAGGGAGTCATGTGCCAATCACTTCCTGCATTACAAAGAGAAAGCATTTCCCAAGCTCGGCTGGCTATGTCTAGCCTTTCTTCCCCGCTCCATCACATTAAAATACCTGAAATAAAGAAAAGAAATCTCAGCCGCTCAGCAGAATGACAGCTTTATTTTCCTTCTGCTGACCGACTGTCGATGGCCCCAGGGCTCTCATTCCATTGCAAATGTGGCTTGCAACAGCGATGTTTATGGTGAAGGCTTTTATAGAATGCCTACTGTGCGCACCTGGGCTGGGACGTGGGGAAACGACGGCCCACAGAGTCCTGTTACCTAGAGTCCCGGTGCTCTGATCTTAGTAGGAGAACTAGATAAAGATCTAAAAATAACAAATCAAAATAATAAAATGCATCAAGTGCCCCAAGGCAGCATGAATTTAGAGAACAACCTCAGCTGGTCCGGGGTTTAGAGGAGGCTCCCCATGCGGACTCCTGCCTGGTAAGGAGATGCGGGTACTGTGCAGGGGAGACCTCCCATAGGAAAGTGATTTAAAGTGTGGGGAACAGGAACAAACATTAATTGAGCGCCTACTGAATAGTAGCCATAATTTTTCAGGCACTTCAAGAGCAAAGAGAAGGGCGAGAGGGTCTGGCTCTGTCACAGACGCATGGGAGACACGGGAACAGGATGGATTCTATGATGAGCATGTGGGCACTGTGATTATGCCCAAGGCCGATAAGATGACAAGTCTTGCTCACATGGCTAAAGTGAGGGGAAGGGGGCTGTCGACTTTCAAGGACGACTGGGCAGTAACTGACAGAAACAACGCAGATGCCCTCTTCTCTCAAGACATGTTCTTGCCTGTCACGTCAGCAAGGGGTCTGTGCAAGGAAGTTCATGGGAAGATGATCTGTCATGGTGAAACAGTTGGAAACAACCTAGCTGCCCAACAAGAGGGGAATGGATAAAATGCTGGCCTCCTCACGCGAGGAAACTATTCTGCAAGTGAGCTTTAAAGCGTTGTAGATCGTACATGTTCTTTTAAAAAATTTTTATTGGTGCACTGTAGTCATACCTCTTGATGGGGTACAAGATGGTGGAGGCATACATGCACGCCTCACCCAATTAGCCCTGATCCAATTCCAGCCCCATTCCCTCATGGAAAAATTTCTAGGACAAGTAATGAAGTAACCAGGGTCAGCTTGAAGAGTGCTGTCCATGTGATGATGTTAATTCTTGTGAACCTGCTTGGGGGCAGAAAATTTCACATGTGTATCTCTTTCTGCAGGTACAATTTATGTCTATACATGTGAAGAAGGTCAACAGAGGTGAGTACCATACTACTAATGGTGATTCAATTTGGGGAAGCTGAGAGGGGACTGGGATTAGGGCTGGTTCACGAAAGTTCTTAGCCTAATATGCAATGTCTGGGTTATTTTCACAAGGTAGATGTATTGCTTTTGGGGTTCAAATTTAATTTGGGGGAAGGTAGGGAGTGGAGAGGGGGGCCAAGGGAGAGCCCGTCAAGTACTGTGTGCATGTATGCCACTAACACTATAAATGACATTGTGACGTGAAACTACATTGCATCGATAAAAGTATAAAAATGTTTAATTTGAAGAGGGAACAATCACAAGTCCTCAGAGCAACGCGGTCAAGAGTTGAATTAGATGAATGTTCCTGTTCCTCCTGACAGTTGTGGGGTCGCCAGAATTGGCTCCTAATTCTAACCCTAGTCCTAATTCTTCATGGCTTTGACCTAGCTGGTAAGAGAGCGGAGCAGTAGACCTATGGCTTCCAGAAGGAATATTTACACACAGAACATACTGAAGACTGAAGAAAACCAAATCCATCCACAGCTCAACCAGCATCCCAAACCACTTCTCCTATCTAACACGCTTCCCCAGTCAGGTTGGTGGCCCCACAATTATAATCGGCTCATCAGACATTGGGCCTGACTGCTTGGGAAAGTGAAGGGAATCTAGCCACCATAGCGATCGGGCCTGCTTGTTAAGTACTCTCGCTTCTGCTAATACAGCCCTTCTGTCAGCGGTCCAAGGCACCTTTTCTATCGGTCTTGTTTCTTTGCCTTTGAAATTGTCCCAGAGCCAGCTTCAGGGTCTAGGTTAGGAACAGAACATGGCTGGCAGGTGCAGCCCCCCAAGTCTACCCCAGGACTTTGGACAGTGGCTCTGAACCCAGCATTCTTCCCCACGGAGGCATACTGTGGAACCTGAGTTCTTTACCCAGTGCTCTAGACAGCCTTCCTAATCGGGGAAGACAGGGCTCCCTGAGGATCTCTGGCAGAAATCAGAGGCAGACCGCGGGACTGTGATCTCGCCTGGGGACCTGCTCAGTGGGTATCATGTGGCTGGCCAAGGGCAGAGAGAGGCCTTGACCTCATCATCGACGCCACACCAAAGTCTCAGGTTAAGTGTAGTTGACACAGAGCCTTGCGCTCAGTGTCTAATGAATGCTTAATTGACTGAGTCCGAGCCCCACTTCATCTGCTTTTAATTGGAGCCATAGCTGAACAAGAAAAAGAAAGTAGACAATAAAGTCATCCTGGCTTGCGGCTGACATACACATTAGACTGATGAGAGGAAGAAAAAGGAGAGCCGGCTCGGGCTGACAATCCCGAGTTCTTACCAGGAACTCACTGGGGAACTCCTTTGTTTTTACAGATTTGATAACACAATATAGCCAAAGGTCATCCTGGAAGGCTTGCATGCCTATGCAGAAAATGATTTTATTATAATGAATTGCTAGGGAATAAATGAGCCTGGTCTTAAGCCCCATTTCTGTCTCCACCCAGAGATACGTGGCTGGATTCACTTCTGCATAAACCCCACATCTGAGGAGCCTGCACAGTGCCGAGGCACCTAAATAGGTTTGCGGCACTGAAGAAAACTACTTTGGGGCTACATGCGTGGGTTCAAGTCCGTCTGTCCGTCCTTCCTTTCTTTTTCTCTTCCCTTCCTTTCTCTCTCCCTTCTTGTTTCTTTCTTGGTACTAGGGATTGAATCCAGGAGCACTCTACCTACCTCTGAGCTATATCCCCAGTCCTTTCTTATTTTGAAACAGATCTCAGGGTCCCATTCTTGTACTCTTAGTTGCAGAGGGCCTTGCTAAGTTGCTGAGGCTGGCTGCAAACCTGTGATCCTTCCGTCTCAGCTGCCCAAGTCTTGGGATCCGGTCTTTCTTAACTGTGTCACCTGGGCCGGGTGAATCAACCAATGTCTCTGGTCTTCCCGTGTGCCATGGTAGGGTAGTAGCATGGTTTCCCTCTTGGTCACTGAGGATTCAGTGGGGTTATCTATTTAAAGGATGTGGTCCAGTGCTTGATAGACGGCTGTTCAGAGAAAGATGGCTTTCATTATCAAACCTGTCACAGGTGGCTCTGAATCAATCATGGTAGCATAGACAAAAGACTTAGAACACAGATGTTTACGAGCCCAGGACCTGGCCTGTCCCTTACCCCAGAGGTGCCAAATGCCCTTTCCTCTGTCCCTCCCACCCTGCCTTGGTCTCAGTGCATCGATTTAACTTTCTATCAGGGCGATCAGAAGCTTACATGAACACGTATATGCACACACTCACATGTATGCTCTACCTGTAGCTTCTCCATTTGTAGCGCTAGTCCTCTTCTAGGACCAAGTTCTAACCTGAATCCTCGTCCATCACCTGAGCCCAGTGTCCTGCATCCCTCTTCCAGAGCCTCCCCTGGATGCCACATTATTATTATTATTATTATTTTTTTTTTTTGGTGGTACTGGGGTTCCTGGAAGCCCTTCTACCTCTGGGCTATACTCCCAGACCTATTTTTACATTTTTATTTGGAAACAGGGTCTCCTAAGCCAGCGCGTGCAGCTGGCTTCGAACCTGCATGATCCTCCTGTCTCTGCCTCCCAAGTGCAGGTATTACAAGCGTGTGCCACCACGCCCGGCCACATCATGTGTTTTTACTTCCAGGTTCTACTGTGAGTGGATGATCCTAGACTGGATCCAAGGAACCCAGTGCCATGGGCTCAGCAGAGAAACAAGCGTGGGAAGCATATTGCACAGGCAGTGAGGCAGGTTCTTCCTCGGCAGGGCTTCTCAGTATCTTTACTCAGGAAACACATGGATCCAGTCCATCTCCAAGACAAAGAAGCATGGGGACATTTCCCAGACCCTGCTGTTGAGGGCCCTTCTTCATTTCAGGAACGTCTTTGTGGGATGGGACTCTATGTCTTAAATTCTGAGGTCTGGAGCTCAGTATCACACAGCCGTCCCCCACCAGTGTCCTTTGGCTTGAGCTGTGTGCCTACAAAGTGCCGCAGCTCTGTCTTAATCCATGCTGACCAAGTCTTCAGCGCTTTGTTTGCAGAGAACAGTGGAGCCCTGGCCACTCCTGCTCAGACATTTTTCATAATCAGGCAAACTTCACCACCACCTCTGAGTTCTCTGCTACTCTTGGATCGTGCACTCCGGGCCCAGGTCCAGCGGGGGCAGGGACTCATGCCACGCCAGGGCCGGGTCCTGGTCTCCATGCGGGGAACTCACAGGTTCCTACTGGAACCCAGCAGCTTCCTATCTTGAACTCCCTGTGCATCTGCACGCTTCCAGACAGCAGGATGGCTAACTACAAGACAGACAGGGTCCTTCGCACAACACATTTCTGTCTTCTCCACCATCCCAATATTCTCCATGTCAAAATAAACGATAGTCACCCTATCACTCCCAGAGGCAGACGAGCACCATTGGCCCCTCTGGAGCTAAATGAAAGAATTTCAGGGTGCTGGCCAGAGCCTCGAGTCCCACGGTCATATTCTTTGGTTGAAGGACATGGTAGCCGAGCTGATGGGCTGGCTAGCCGTTGTTGGTGTTGGACAGCCAGCCCCTGCCTCTGGGCTAAAGTTCTCTGAGGAGACTGGAGCATCACCAAGAGCCTCAACCTTGCAGGTGAGTGTCTGAGGCTTGTTCTCCTGTGACTCTGAGCATGTCCAAACCTGTGAGAAGCCTGAGAAGCTGCCAGGGAGGGGCTGTTGCCAGCCAGCTGGGAAGGCAGGGCGGGGTTTCAGAGGACATCTTACTGTGCTCTGAGGTGGCAACATTAGTCTCTGCTCTTGAAATTCTTTTGACATTACCCTCAAACATCACCTTTGCTGGATCACAAAGCGTCAGACTCCTTTTAAAAAAGATCCTATTCCCACACATGAGACACATATAAAGAACAGGGCATTAGGTCTATACTAGCACTGGATTTCATATACATACATACATATGTGTGTGTGTGTGTGTGTGTGTGTGTGTGTGTGTATTTTATTGGTGCACTGCAGTCATACATCTCAATGAGATACAACATGGTGGAGGCACACGTGCACACATCCCTCATTTAGCCCTTCCCCAATTCCCACCCATGCCCTCCCCCCTCCTTCTCATGCTTGGCTTAGTGACTGACTTTGACACGTTGGTGACTGCACACCAGGTGCGTCAGAGAGTTCTTTTCTTCTCCCTCCCATTTCCCTCAGTTAAGTCGCCTTCTTTAGTCATCTAAGGTCCCTCCTTCTTTGACTAGAGTCCCTCCCTTTGACTAGAGTCCCTCCTATGCTCCATTTTCTTCCTAGCTTCTGATATTAGGGAGAATATTCTGATTTTTTTTTTTTTTTACTTTTTGTGATTGACTCATCTCACTCAGCATAACGTTCTCCAGTTCCATCCATTTCCCTGCAAATGATATAATTTTGTTCTTCTTTATGGCTAAGTAAAATCCCATTGTGTACCACTCTGGGAAACAGTATGGAGGCTCCTCTGAAGAATGGGAATCAGCCTACCATATGATCCAGCAATGCCACTTCTGGGTACTGAGCCAAAAGAATGGAAACCAAACGACCACACTAATACACGCACATCTATGTTCAAGGCCACACGCTTCACAACCGCCAAACCATGGAACCGGACAAGAATGGATCACAAATCTATACACGCTGGAATTTTAGTCGGCACTGGATTTCTGACAGTGCGGTTAGGACAACTGTGTGCTTCTCAGGGAAGGCCTAAGGCGCTCCAAACCAGCAGAGCCGCTGTTCCCAGCATCCCGGACTAACAACCAATATGCATACGAGATTAGCCTGAAGTAGCTCTCATTCTCAAACATGAACACAAAACCCCCACAAAATCCTTGAAGCCACAGAAGGGCACTGTATGTGTATTTTTATTTGCTTACCTAATTTAAGAGATTGTTTTTAAAGGCCTGTCCAGTTCTCCTTAAAATAACCGTTTACAGTTAGAGGTGACTTTATCCCCCCAGGGGACATTTGGCAATCTGTGCGGATATATTTGGTTGGCTCCACCAGGCAGGGATGAGACACTGGCGTGCTCTACCAGTGGGTAGAGGCTGGGGACACTGCTAAGCCTCCTACAAGCAAGAAAACCCTCAGACAATCTAAGACGACGCTCACCCCACTGCAGAAGTTTAGTCAACACTTGGTGAATGTATCAGTAAATAAATAAATTACTAAGCTGGGTGTGGAAGCACACGCCTGGAATCTTAGCACTTGGGAGGCTGAGACAGGGGCATCACAGGTTCGAGGCCAGCCTCAACAACACAGGAAGGCCCTCCACAATTCAGTGAGACCCTCTTTCAAAAATAATAAATAAAATAGGGTGGGGGTGTTATAACTCAGAGACAGAATGCCCCTGGGTTCAGTCTCCAGGACCACAAAATTAAGTAAGTAAGAGAATGAGTAAAGGCTGGACACGTTTGTAATCAATTTTCTTCTTGTTTAAGGTAACCATGAAGGGGAAGCAGGGAACAGGAGAATGAAGCACATTGGACCTGCACACAGTCTTCATTACCTCCCAGATTAATTCTGAGCACCAGGCCTGTTGTCTCTAACACTTAGATCTATGTGAAGGATGATGCTTGGTGAAATTGTTTTGTGATTTCCAAACCAGCTGTGTTAGGTGAGGCTAGACTGGGACGCCACAGCAGCTCCGAAATGCCCACGGCTTAGCATGAAAGGTGAATCTCCCATGTACGTTCAATCCACTTTAGGGCCTCCCTGGCAAAGATGGGTCCTTCCCAAGGGCTGACCCAGGGGCCCAACCCCTTGCACCTGGTACCAGGCCATCTGAACATGGGCTCCCTGACTACCGCAGGAGGCGCTGAGGGCCGTGAATCTCACGCTGACTCTCCTAGTGCTCTGGTCAGAATGACACACATCACCCTCTCGTGTCTCCTGGCCAGGTCTGTCCAAAGCCAGTTTTGAGGGTGTGTCGCTTGTACCAGCACACAGAGCCCGATGCTCAGAAGGGCCCTGCGTGAGGGTTAGCCCTCTCCTGTGGCCCGCCAAACAATCATTGTTGAACAAGGAGCCCTGCGTTTTTCTTTTGCAATGGCCGTTCAAATTGTGTAGCCCGTCCTTAGTCACAAGATGTGAGCCAGAGACGCTGGAGTCTGGGAAATGTGTGGACGACCTAGACACTTTGTGAGCAGTGTCTCAGCCATAGCACCCACCCCGGGCCGGGTGAGCACCACTACTTTCTTTAGCTCCAAAGCTGCACCTGTGCATGGAGCCCTCGGCTCATCCCTCCCAGCTGTGAAGCCTGGCCCACTGGCCCAGCGTCCGGCAGCAGCCATCCCGGCACAGCAGCTGCTCAGGGCTGGGGTCCCAGCCCCGGAGCCCAGCTCAGTCTCACGCTTTTCTCCTTCGGGCTCCCACCTCCTGGGCTTGCTACAGACCCAGGGAGCGGCTGTTTCCCTGGGCTCTATCTCAGTTTGCTGGATCTGAAGCTGCCTCTTTCTCTCTTTAATTAGATGCTCGCTTCCACCTCCTTTCCATCTTGGGAATCCGAATGAGGCATGGCCATGTGGCACAGGCCGTGAGCTGCGTCCCTGACTGCTCACCGGAGCCCCTTGGGGGACATTCTAGAGTATTGGCGACATCTGAAACTCAAACCCAGAGATTCTCATCTTGCTGGCCTGGCGCAGGGTCTGGAGAGTGGAACAGATGCGGATTCGGAGCCTCTACTCCCTGGCTCTGTGAGAAGGGCGACATGCTCACCTGCCCCCACTCAGCCTCAGTTTTCTAAGCTGTGGAATGGGCCCACATCTCTGACTATGTAAAGTTGGCTTGAAGACACGTGTAAAAT
Source organism: Muscardinus avellanarius (assembly GCF_963383645.1). Classification (NCBI taxonomy): domain Eukaryota; kingdom Metazoa; phylum Chordata; class Mammalia; order Rodentia; family Gliridae; genus Muscardinus; species Muscardinus avellanarius. Next base: position 4,420,715 of record NC_137796.1, read on the forward strand.
ATGAGGGAGGCAAAAGGGTGATCTCTGCAGTACCTCCACAGAGAGAGAGGAACATGCAGACCTACTGTGAGCAGGGAATCGTCCTTCCCATGCCCCTGCTGGGGGCAATTAGGGCATTTCTTTCTTTCTTTTCTTTTTTTGGTGGTACTGAGGTTCCTGGAAGCCCTTCTACCTCCGGGCTACACTCCCAGACCTATTTTATATTTTGAAACAGGCTCTCTTTAGCCAGCGCTGCTGGCTTCGAACCTGTGCGATCCTCCTGTCTCCGCCTCCCAAGCACGGGGATTACAAGCATGCACCACCACGCCCGGCTTAGAGCACTTGTTTCTAAGGAAGGAGAAGTGGAAGCCCAGAGCCGTCAAATAAGTGGCCCAAGGTCACCCCTTCCCCAGCCCCCAGAGACAGATGCCGTGGGCCTATGTTATGGAGAGGGACACAAGGCCGAGAGAGGACAGGACTTGCTGGTCACCCTGGTTGTCCAGCTGGGGCGCGGTGGTCCATGCAGTTCCCGCGGCAAAGTCCCACGGGCCCAGCTTCCCATGCACCTCTACCCAGCACAGCTCATGTCAAATAAGCGTTTCACATGGTGCCTTCCATGTGCAATAATTAGGTTCTCAGAACTCTCTCTGCAGACTGGCTCTAGACCACCTGTGTCCTGACCGCCAACACTTATCTGCAGCCTCCCTGAGGAACATCTGGGAGCCCTAGGGACATGCAGGGCCTGTGACCTGAGCTGAAGTGCAAGACAGATGATGGATAGTTCCAGAAATGCACCTGTTAGGCGGGCCACCTGCCCGAAGTCAAGGCCTGACTCCTGAGAGCTCGAGAGGCTTGCCTGTGGGTGGGGACGGGAGGCTGTAACAAGACAGGAACGAGCTGGGAAGCTGAATTACAGTACGTCTGAGACCCGAGGGACTCGGGACTCGGGTTCAATGGCAAGAAAGCACCGCAAATTGCTGGCGGAGCTGCGATGTTGCTGATTTTGCAAACATGTGTTCCTCAGCTTGATAAGTAAATACATATTGGGGAACATGGTGATGGCACACGCTGTTGTTTTATGGCTTGCAAGTCAGCCGCCCATGATTGATGCTAGCAGTGGAAGTACTTATAAAGTAACACTGAATTAGAAGGAGTCGCTTTACGAGTCTCAGGAAAATGGATCTTTTATGAAGAATAAAAACCTTGATGAAGGAGCTCTATCAGGGTCACACAGAGCTGAAATTAAACACGCCGGGATAGAGACCTAAGCGGGAGCCTGGGGACGGTGGCTGGCCTTCTCCTTGGCCCTCTGTCTCATTGGAGGCAAAGAGCATCTCCATCACCGATTCATTTCTCGCTACCCGAGTGCCACTCTTAAGAGCTGCGTCACCTTCTCCGAGCCTGGAGGACCCCACTCAGGGAGCAACTTTGGTGCCTAAAACTCAACAACGCACATCTGAGCTGTGGGTTGCGGTGGCCGCTGTTATTTTCAGCCGTAGCTCTGGAGCTGGCGGTGTTGGATTCTCTCCCAGCCAGTGGGCTCGGTGCCCCCTCTTGGAGGGGCAGCCTGCCATCCTAGAGTAGAGCTGCTTTCTGGTCCCTGGAGAGCCAGTATCATAAGAAAACAGGAGAGAGGAATTTGGGGGTGTGGATGATGGGGGGATGGGCGAGGAAGCGAGGGGGTGCACATGGGGGACGGGGGCAATGGCTCACTGCTCCCAGAGGCCGGGATCCACTGGACCTGCCACAAGACAGTCGTATACGGCCGAGACGTCATACACTGTAATGCTGCCCGCTTGCAATGAGGATTTCCCAGAAACTGTCTGTGGACAGGCCACAGAGACTTAAGGAGAGGAGCAGGACTCTTGTGTGACACCCTGAGAGTGAGGTTGATATCTCCTGACCTGCGCTGCTCAGGGGCCGAGAGGAACCCAGTGGTCTCCTTGGTGACAGTGTCTTTCACGTGGCCCGAGAATCTCTACTTCATATATAGGATGTGCTTTCCTGGGTCAGTCCTGTCCCCCGCTCTACGTGTCACCAACGTTCTGCCTCGTTGTGGGCCAGTTTTGGGACAGGACTCCCGAGGACTAGGCTGTGTGCCCTTCAACCTGATTAATGTGTTCCTGGGAGAGGCAGAGATGCTCAAAGACTAAATTGCATGGCAATGCGATGCCCATGTATGCATGCACACACACGGCACACGCAACGCACAGGTGGCAAGACAACGCGCTCCCGAGTGTGAGACCGAGGGTGGGGAGGCAACACGCTTCCCTGATGACGTTTCAATGCATTTAGTGGTTCCCAGCCGAGATGGAGGGCGGGGCTGACCTTAATTCAGTATTTTTTCCCCTGCATTATTGACTTTGAAAGGCCTGCCCTCCCTCTATTTCAATATCAGCACTGAAGCCTTGAAGACATTTTCTTATGTCACAGAATAACTTGCCTGCTTACTGAGCACAAAGAGGCAGCCAGGCCTGAAAAGCTGCACTGCCAGCTGCCCCTAAATCCTTTCTCCTGCCAGGAGACAGAGGGTAGATAGAGATTTCTAAGGACTGGGAAATTGGAGGCGCTATTTGCAAACCAAGTTGAAAGGCCCTGGGCACCCACGGGTCAAGAGCTACCCTCCTGGCTCTCGAACTTTCTGCGTTTGCCGTATTGGACCTCTTAATGCGTGTCTGGCCAGATGCGGCCCGGGAGGCTCAAAGTACTGTGGTCCAAAAGGCCCACCTGGCAAAGGAGAGACTCCAGCGGAGCTGTAGAGCTCTGTGCACCTGTTCACACGGCCTCCATGACTCCTTTTACTAAGCGATGGGCACCAACTGTGGGGAAGGGGCAAGCCCTCCCCGTGGGGAGAGAAGCATCAGCCAGCAATCAGGGGAGAGGTAAAGGCTTAGGCTGAGCGGTGGTTTACAGGCAGTTAAATCTCATCAGGAATAAAAGAAGGAACCGGAGGAGAGACTTGGAATAAGGAGACAGAGAGAGAGCACCAGGCAGGAGGCAGCACCGTGAACCACTGACTCGAGCTAGTGGCTCCTGAAGACTTGCTCCACGCGGCACACAGCGGGGCCAGCACTCTGTCCCTCCCGAGATTGTGTTCCAGGGCTAAAGGCTCACCTGTGGCTGGCTGAATCTATTTCCTGAGGCTGTTATAACAAAGTGGCACAGATAGGGGGAGTAGAATCACCCAAATGTATTCTCTCTCTCCCAGTCTGAAGGCTACAGGTCAGAGGCAAGGGGCAGGTAGGGCTGGACTCCCTACCTTTCCAGCCCCTGGGGGCTGTGTGTGACCTTGGGCTCCTCCACTCTTAATTTTTCTTTTTTACTGGTGCATTGTGGTCATACATCTTAATGGGGTCAAAGATGGTAGAGGCACACATGCACCTTCCCCCATTCCCTTCCCATTTCCTCCCCCTCCCTCCTCCTCATGTTTGGCTTAGTGATTGACTTTGATATGTTTGTGAGTGTCCATCATGTACATTAGGGACTTTTCCTCTCCCAACTCCCACCCCCCTCAGAAATTGGATGCTCTCCCTTATACGTGGATGCTAGGGAGAAAATAGGTCATAGGAAGAACTCTAGAAGGTCACATTGACACATTCCGGGGACTGGAGCCTTATCTCCTCTGCTGGCCACAACTCAGCCCAGGGGGTAGTGACTGCTCATGGACGTGGGGCACTGTGCTAAGCACTAACCAGGTCCTTGAGCTCATGAAAACCTCATCATCCTTGCAGATAGGGAAGCAGAGGTGATGCCAAAGCGCACCTGTTCACGTGGCCTCCCTGACTCCTTTTACCCAATGGCGAGCACCAATTGAGGCAGGATAGAAGAAATGTGAGACACACAGAGAAAAAAAGACAGGAGAAGAACTAAAATACAACTTTAATATAAAAGCCTGGTGCCAAACTTCTTGTACCTTTACTTACCAAACCAGTTCTCTCTCCCAAATTCCCGGGAAATTCGTAAATCTTAAAGATAACCTAAGAACCCCTATAACTATCTTGTGCACTGTCAACAAGGCAGATAGGCTATCTTGAGAAAACCTATAATTTAGGGGACTTTGTAGCTCATCCACCAGCCAGATGATGGAGACCACGATCGACCTAAGGATGCAGGGATGAGCAGGCCACCGTATGCCAGCTTGTGACCACTGGACTGACCTCATCCCCACACCCCTTAGCACGCCCACTCTTCACCAGCCCTTGACAGAAGAGTTATCATTCATGATATGTATCCCCTGCCCTGGAGGTGGCCCATGTTTTCTTTGAATGTGTATTTCTTGCTTTCCTAAATAAATGTCTGTCTATATCTCTGACTGCCATATGCTCAAATTTTTTCCATCATGTGAGCCAAAGACCCTGCTGGCCCCAGGGCTAGTTTTCCTCTCTGGGAACTTCGCAACCATGACAGCATGGCTGGGCAGGTGGGGACAGAGTTGGGCCTCTAAGAGCTCAGCGTTCTCCTGGAGGTTCTCCTTGGGCAGTCAAGAACGCTGGGAGCCATGGCAGGTTGTAGGAGGATTGGCCCCCAAACAGAAAACACATACACAGGAATAGGGCCCAAAGAATTCAAGGGCAGTCATCCATTTTCTGAGATTCAACACAGCGATGATAGCCTTGCGTGGTCCTGCCCCTGCAGGGTGGCATTCTGTTCCTAGGGTTAGCTAATGACACATGTCTCACAAAGACACGTGAGTGGCAGGGTCCTAAATCTCTAGGCTCCACTCCCGGGATAGCTCTGTTATCTTTTCAGAAGTGCGCTCGGGAAGATGGATGGGTGATGTCCACTCCCTCTTAAGCTGTATCAGGGGCCCGCTGGATTCAGAGGGAAAGAAATCTCCCTGCCAAGGAAGACACATGCTCTCTATTTCTATAAAAACACAGAAGACAAGGCGAGTTTCTTCCTCATTTCTTTACAATCTTTAAGGAAAGAAAAATGTGCACGGAGTATTTCTTTTTCTCTTGGAATCATAAAAATGTTTGAGTAGAATGAGGGTTTGGGGTTAACTGAGAGCAGAGGGCTCTCTAACAATACCGTCCTTCAATGCCGGTCACTCCTGGTGGTATTTCTTCCTTGTACCGAAAATGAAACGTTCTGGTTAGAATCTTCCACCTTGCTCTTAGGGTCTATTTGGATTGTGGCTGGAGTTCTGGACCATCCTGGGTCCTATGTTTTCTCAGGGAATGATACGAACGAGAGACTGTTTGAAGAGGAGGACACTGAAGCTCAGAGAGAGAGAAATGGGTCCTGGATGAGTCAGATAGAGGCAGAATGAGAGCCAGTCTCTGGCCCGCAGATTCCCAAGCCCAAGTCTTCCCCCTTGTCCACAGCCAGAAACTGAGGCAGAGTGTCCCCTATGCCAAGGGGAAAGGCGGCTGAGATATGATACCCAAGCAGACCAAGGCTTCCCTGTAGGTGGCTGCTCTGTTTGTGGGAGCTGCCAGGCAGGTGTGGATGTTCCTGCACAAGTCATCAACCATGTAACTGCCCCATGTCCTCTCTTGGTCTCTGTTAAACCAAAACAGTTTCCTGGCTTCTCCCTGTGACTTTTCTCTAGTTATTCTTACAGAGGCTTGGGAGCCAGGAAAGCAGAAGGAATATTGGCGCCATGGACCCTACCTTTCAGCACATCTGCTGAAGAGAAGAGAAGAGAAGAGAAGAGAAGAGAAGAGGAGAGGAGAGGAGAGGAGAGGAGAGGAGAGGTGCCGCCATCCTTTCTCGGCATATATGTGCATGAGAAACGCTTGTATTAATCGGCAAAGCCTCACAGAGGCAAGCCCCGAGGAGGAAACGTCATCTCTGGCAAAAATACTCCCTGCCCTTAGATTTCTATACTAATAAGCTCCAATGATGTAAAACGGGATCCCAAGAATTAGGACTGTGGAAGAAGTTGAGTCCGTGAAAGACAAATTTTCTAGTAAAATATCTGAGCCTTTAGACTTTCTCTGTATTGTTCCAGCTGTAATAAAGGGCAGTCAGAATTCAGGGGCTGCAAAATTCCTCTTGGCCTTTCCACAGGCAGGTCCTTTGATCTAAAGATTAGCTCCCAGCCCCTCTCTGCCAGCAGGGGAAGCTGCAAACCTACCTTTTGCCCCATTTCCCAAAGAGATGTAAAACTGTCTCTGGAATCTGGGCCATTTGTTTCCCTCTTAAGAGATGCTAATAAGCTGTTCTCTGGCCTTGACTTAACAAAAGCCTACAGTTTGTGACTCAGCAGTAGGACAGTAAAAAATCCAAAAGTCTGCTTCAAGATTATGCATTAAAGAACAATTATAGAAATCCAGTCACCTGTGTTATAATGTTTTTGCCCTGTCTACTAACTGTAATATAAGTATTGCCTTATAGGGGATGGCGGAGCAGACAGGACTGGACAAATCCTCACCGCAGCCCTATGGATCTTGATAGAGGAGGGCCTGGACTAAGCCCTAGGGACAAAAGACTCTGAAAGGATCAAAGGAGATCCTAGAAGACTGAATTTCTCCAAAACTGACTTGGTGTGACACCCCCCCTCCCCCCTGCCTTCTAGGGTTTAACCTGTGAGGCCAGAAACCTGATTTCAATCACAAAAGCCAAGTAGGCCAACTGTAATCTGTAATCGCCCAGTCCCAGACGAATCTTAAACTGTGATGCCATGGATCTTCCTTTATCCTGTTTATCTTGTTTACACTTAATGCCTCACTGTTGTCCTTTGGTGCTTACACTGGATATAGGGTATAAATATTGGTGATGAAAATTAAAACTTTGTCAATTGCACAAGAGGCCGTCGTCTGTGTCATTTCTTCAGGTTCCTCTCTCCCAAGCCCCCGGGGGTGAAACTCCACACTTACAGGGACTTGAAGGAGCTTTTACTTGCTAAAGGGGGAGGAATCGCTGCAGGTATTAAGCCCTGCAGAACCGCAAGGAAGCCTTTGCCCACCTTTCTGAGAATCTCGGTCCCGAGCGGACTCAGTGCCAGATTTATTGTGCCTGGCTGAGCAAGTCCATCACAGAGAGGAGAGAGAAACAGGGGAGGAAGGACCATTGATAATCCCCAAGGCCACACCTCTAGGGACCCATCCTCAGCAACTAAGCCCTGCCTCTAACATGGTTGTCCTGTCTCCTTGAGGTTGAGGGGGCAACCTAAATCCCAACAATAGCAATGTTCTAGTGTGTGCTGGAGGTCCATTACCCCACTGTGGAGGTCACGAGAGGCCCGCATTCTATGCTTCAGTCAGTAAGCTTAGAGATGGCTCCTTATCTTTCTACTGCTGGTAAGGTTTCTAGGGATGTTCTTGTCACTGTATCTGAGTACATAAATAAAAGTTCCTTGCAGTATCTAGTCCCAGCACTAGGTTACATGTCTTTAAACTGGTAGATAACAACAAATTGATCTCTGAAGTTGTTTCAATTTGTAATCCTAACATGGGATTAATCCTGAAGTCTTAAATGAGAGTCTCTGCTTTCCCATAGTAATGCCAACAGTTGGCGGTTTTAGAATTAATATTTGCCAGTCGAGTAGACATAACATTATATATAAATATATAATGTTATTTGAATTTCACTGTTGGTGATTTTGAATAGCTTTTTAAACATTTATTGGTCATTTTGTGAAATGACTGTTTATATCTCTTTGGTGTTTTTAATTGATTTTATTTGGCTTCTTTCCTTTTATTATTTTTTTCTTGTGGTGCTGAGAATGGAATCCAGGGGCTTTTCTACCTCCAGGCTAATACACCCTGATCTATTTTATATGGAATCAGGGTCTCACCAAGTTGCTGAGAGCCTCACTAAGTAGCTGAGGCTGGCTTCGAACCTGTGCCATCCTCCTGTCTCAGCCTCCCAGGCACTGGGATTATAAGCATCTGCCACCATACTCGGTTGGCTTTATTTCTCATTGAGCTTGGGGTTCTTATTGCAATCTGGTTACTAATCCTGTATCAATTAAACATGCTGCAGATATCTTTTAAAAGCAGTACATTAAATATTTGTCTTTTTAAAAAATGTCTTCATTTTTTTTAACCCCCAAGATTTCATGGAAGAGCTTGACATATATCAGACTGAAATCTGTGTCCTTACACCGTGGGCGTTTCTCTTTTCTACTGGTTGAGTGATACTATGGGGAACAACAGAACGACAGTGCTCATAATCACTTCTATCTTTCTTTGGGGGTACCGGAGGTGGAACCCAGGGGCATTCTACCTCCCAGCCCTTTTTATTTTGAAACAGGGTCTCAGTTGCTGAAGGTCTCACTAATTGCTGGAGCTGGCCTTGAACCTGCCATTCTCCTGTCTCAGCCTCCTCAGTCCTGGGCTTACACGCCTGTGCCACGATGCCCGGCTCACTCTACACTTTCTGTAGGGATTCTGGGAAGCTCATTGCCATGTAATTTCGAGACCCTCGTTCTTACTACTTTGCAGAGTTGAGCCATTTTCTCCAGCGATGAAGAGAGCCTTCATACAGGTCTCACCTTTGGCAGGTTTTCATGAAACCATCACGAGTCCCCCAAATCCCTCTACTCATTTGTCTAGACAAACAGCCACGGATCTGTGATTCCGTCTGCCGTCCTTCCATGGCTCTGGTGCAACACACGGAAGCCAAATTGGAAAGTTTAATTAGCTAGCTTGCTTCAAGATAAATGCAAATAAAAAAGTTTTCAGTTTTTCACCTGTTTATGAGCCAAAGGCAAAATTAATTAAACTCAACGGAGAAAAGTAAATAAACATTTTGAAATAAAGGAAATAAACATGCTGGAGTGCGAGGTTAAGCCTCACGAAACACGAAGAGACTCAATTATTCATCATCATGTGTTTCTGCCTGATAATTTCATCACGCTGACTCTATCCTCTCTCCCGTCAGAATGTGCACAAAGAAAAAGAAACATTTATTTTTTCAGGATGAGAAGGGTGGTCAAGATGGAATTCTTATCAGAAACCTGGCTATACCCCAAATCTAACCATGTATTTTTGGACAAAGTGCCAGTGGATTTCCAAGTTTTTATTTTCACTGTGGTGAAGTATTTTTTCTCTTTATTTCATAAACCTGTAAAATGGAAACTGTGTATAGTTCTGCTGTATTTACAAGAACAAAAAATAAAGTGGCTATTGTGCTATTGGCCATTCCAGTTTCTAAATTAGACTGATATAGAAAACACCCCATGCATTTATGTTGTATTTATGTTGAGAATGACAGCTGAGATGTCAAATAAAAAGGGAGATTCCAGGCAGAGTGGTGGCCCCCTCATTTGGGACCAGACATCATGTGTGCACGTAACATTTCGTTTTCCTGAAAATATCTAGGTGCAGTCTCTGGCTGTTTCTCATTGCCACAGTGGTGCAGGAAACTGAAATCTAATCTCAGTTGTGTTGGGTCAGAGAAAGAGATGATAAATCTTGGGGCCCAAGATCAGGGGACTGAATGTCAGGTATAAGCAATCCCACCAGAGGGAATTCATTCAATAGGACCAAAAAAGGCCAGTATGGAAAGAGAGTCCATAAAGAAGATTTCCACTCAATGGTTCAGGCTTGTCAAACAATAGGAAGAAACCAGAAAATGGGAAATGGGTAAGTAAATTACAGGGCTCCCAAAGCTATTAAAAAATAATGAGAATTTGTGTTGTCATGGGAAGATGACTGTAATATGAACTCCAAGAAAAACTGCATTCTGTAATTCTGCAGTTCTGTAAAATCACAGCAAAACAAAACTCTGTCTGGGATATGTATGTATATAAATGAAAATAGTCATGGAGGAAAACACACAATCTGTTAACAGTGATGACGTTCGAAGGCTAGTGTAGGATTACAAGAGGCAGGTGCGTGCGTGTGTGTGTGTGTGTGTGTGTGTGTGTGTGTGTGTGTGTGTGATATGTAGACAACCCTTGGAATTTCTGGAAGCTTCCTATTTGCTGAGGCTGGGGGAAAGGAGCGCCCCCTAGGGAATGGAAGAAGTGCATGAGTGCCAAAGTCCTGTGAGCAGAGCCCAGCGCTGGCTCCCACTCTACCCAGACTCTCTTCTGTTTCTGCCTCAGGCCTGGCCAGTACTGTCACTGGTGTCCTGGGAGCCTCAGACCTGCCACCTGTGGGTAAAGCAAAATTTCCTGGGGAACTTTTAAAGATGCTAGCTTAATGGTACTGCCACTGGAATCTGGAAGGAAAGCCCCCAGCATTTGTGCCTGCAGCTGTTTCTCCAAGTGTTCTGGGTGTGGAGGCTTCTGGAAACCACTGGCCTGCGGGCGTCCTCGCCTCTGCCCCGAAGCCCTTGCTCATCTCCCACACAGAGCTGGCCTCGCTTACTGCACTCCTTTTCTTTCTTTTGACGTCACTTTGCTGAGGATCAAGAGGTGGGTGCTGATGGTGATGACGAGGACGAGGACAGTCACAACCGCCACCAACACCCCTCCTACGGGTTGAGAATCTACCTGTCAATCACGGGGCCAAGTGAGGAGCACATACTTTCTCTAACTGAGGCATAAACCAAGGAGACAAGGAGAGTCCAGGGACGTTAAGTGGCGTGCTCAGGCTGCATAGTCAGTGACGGCAGAATCGGATTGAAGCCAGGTCCAGTGACCTCAAAGCCTCTCACTGCTCACTCTGCCTCGCTGTCCTCTATGGGAGTCAGTGCCAGCAGGGATGATACTAAGAACAACAATAATAACAGTGATGACTGATATTTCCTGAATACTTAGTTCAGAACAGCCATCGTGCATTCTTTGATTAAATTCCTGAGACTATCCTATGGCGCCTGTTATAGTTTGATATGGAATGTTTCCTAAAGAGCTCATGCATTAATGCTCAGAGCTGATATCATTAACTCATGATGGCTGTAATCTCATCAGTGGATGAGTTCATTGTAATGGGTTTGCTCAGTGGTGACCGAGGCAGGTGGGTTGTGGCTGGAGGCAAGTCCCTGGGGCTGTGGCTTTAGGGACTGTGCATGTGTTCTTGAAACCCTTGCTTGCTTTCACTTGTTTCTGGCCTCCATGATGTGAGAGTACACTCTCCCTCTCCCCCTTTCTCTCTCTCTCTTTCTCCTTTTCCTTCTTCTCCTTCTCCTCCTCCTCCTTCTCCCTCTCCCTTTTTTCCTCTCTCTCTCTTTGCATCCCACTACCATGACCTGAGATCCACAGACCTGATCTGACATAGATTGAACCCCTGAAACCTCCAGAACTGTGAGCAAACAAATTTTCCTTCCTCTAAGTTATGTGGTGAGGAACTTTTGGCTCACAGCAGTAAGAATGCCAAATGAAACAGTGCTCAAACTATCATCACATCATTTAGTAGATGGGGAGTTTAGGAAAGGTACAAACAGCTTACCAAGGTCACACACACAGCCAGGAGGTGGCAGGGCCAGGCCTCTGCACTGCACTCGTGTGCCATTGCCTATGAGATGAAGTTCAAAGTAAACACCAGGCTGCATGGACCCTCTGGGACCTGCCGGTGCCTCACCTTGCTGGCTTGGCTTCCTCTGGTATGTCCCAGAGCCATCTTCCTGATACAATTATCTCCCTCCAGTTATCTGCTGCTCTTTGAACACACCCCGCCCCTGGCCTGGGCACCGGCCATTCTCAGGTCTGGAGGATCCTTTCTTTCACTCACCTGTTTGGCAAACTTTTGAATATGGCTCAAGCATTGCCCTTCCTTGAACCTAAGAGAGAACAGGCTGATGCCCTTCGTGAGTCTCAGGTCCCCGTGTGTCCTGGTGCTGCTCACAGCACACAGCCGTTGGCTTCCTAGGCACTCTGTCACGGAAGTTTGGGTTTTACTGGCATCGATTTGTTCTGTTTCCCCAGAACCTAATACAGGGCTCCACTGTTCTCAGTCAACCCTTTTCTATCCCCAGGTATTTTTTTTTCTCAGTTCCTGATTGAGTTAAATGTTCAGGGACACAGACTTTGTGGCATCCTGATGTCCCCAGCTGGTGGCAGCTTTTCCAGAGCAAGGAGTGTACCTGCCTGCTAGCTACCGCCTTGGCTGCGACCAAGCCTGTCACGCAGTAGAGGCCACATGTGTTTGGTGGTCGAAGGGGTGGAACTTCCTGGCCCCTCCCCAGCCAGGGCCAGCAGCTGGAGCAGACCAGAAAGGCCCAGAACAATCCTGGCTTCCATGAAGACAGCAGGGAAAGAGGTACGGGAGGCCCCCTCCTGCTTGGCCCTGCTGAGCTTAACAGGATGCAACATGCCTCTTGTTCAACACCATCTACAAAATTAATTGGAGGCACCAGCCTGTCATTTTCCAGGGCGATAGAAGGGGAAAATCAATTAGTGATTTGTTCCCAACGAGCACAATGCAAGGAAGGGAGGCTTGTCCTCTAGGGAAGGCCATGCCACTGAGAATGGGGGTGCTGCCTTGGGTCTGATCTTTGAGTGATAAGAGAAAACCCAATGAAAGCAAGAGTTGTGCAGGCTCTACCCACTCCCCAAGCCCCCGGCACAGTGTATAGGGATCTGAGGAGTTACAAAGGGATCTGAGGATTACAAAGTTCTTAGTGAGCTAGGGGGTTTGCTGATAACAGCAGGCATGTGTAGAGAATGGGCTGGAGGCGGGAAAGAACACACAGAGGGCCAGTTGTCAGGATGGCTGGGGTCCTGGGTGGGAACCCAGAAGAGCTAATGCTTCTGGAAGAAGAGAAAGTCTGGGAGGTGCACCAGAATACACAACTAGGTCTCTGGAGACAATGGCTTCTAGAAGTCTAGGAGACAAGGCTGCGGGGTTCAGGAGAGGTAGAAATGGGCTGCGTTTGGGTCCATCCCTAGGGCCTCATGTGGACCAGCCTCCATACCTGGATCTTTGCATTTTAGATACTTAGAGACTATTTGTCTTGGATTGGAAGTCCAATGGCAAGCCGTCAGGGGCAGGTGTAACGGGGCTACCATGCATGGCGTGGCTTACTCAGCCTTCTTTGTCCCACCTCAGAGTCTGGGATACACTGAACACTGATGATGAATCTGAAGTCAGAGATACCTGGGTTCGTGTCCCAAGACTGTACCTACTACTTCTGCGACCTTGATTGCACTCTATTTCTCCCAGCATCCATTTTCACATTAGAAGGTAGGATAATAATGGTTCCTATTTCATGGGCTACTTTGGAAAATTAAATAAGCTAAGGTATTTGCAAAGAATCAATAGAAAGTATTTGGGCTCTGTATATGAATTCTTAAAACATAGTTTCTGCTGCTAAAAAAAAAAAAAGTCTGAAAAATCAATGACCTGGATGTTCAACCACGGGAAAATGGCCAAATAAATTAGGCTCAGCTCCTTGATGGACCATTATGTAGTCATTAAAGATTATAACTGTAAGTTCCGCGTAGTGAATTGGGACATACTCATGATATATGAAGTAAAAAGTAAAATATACTATGCGATAGGATGCAAGTAGACACAGATTAGAAGGAGACACAAAACAGCAGGGTCAGAACAGGATAATCAGGAGCGATTTCTAGTGTCAATATTGAAGGGGTATTTTTTTGAATGAGAAAGGTGCATAAATCGAGCCAGATGTGGTGGCAGATGTCTGTAATCCAAGTCCCTAGGAAGCCAAGACACATAGATCATAGGTTTGAGGCCGCCCTCAACAACTTGGTGAGACTCTATTTCAAAATGAAAACATAAAAAGGGGGCTAGGTATAGCTTGGAGGTAGGATATTCCTAGATTCGATCCCCAGCTTTAAAAAAAGTGATTAAGTTAAGCTGCCACTTGGCTCTCTTGTGGACTTCGGAATGTACAACACGTGTACTGCACAGAGCTTAGTCACATACAATCTATGTCTAGGAAAGTATGTCATTTAAAGGGGTCTTGTGGCTATTTTTTTTTTTAAAGCAGAGGTTCAGAGGTTCTTTTCTTTTTCTGTCTTTCTTTTTTTTTTTCTTCCGGTACTGGGCATGGAACCCAGGGGCATTCTACCTCTGAGCTATTCCTCCAGCCCTATTTTTTATTCTTTATTTTGATACAAGGTCTCACTGAGTTGCAAAGGGCCTAAGTAGTAGCTGAGGCTGTCCTCGAACTGTGATCCTCCTGTCTCAGCCTCCCACATGCTGGGATTACAAGTGTGCGCCACCACGCCTGGCTCAGAGGTTCCTTTTCTGAGACAAGCCAACCCCCCCCCCCCTTAATATGTTTGTTGCCACCTGGGGCTTCTTTGGAGAAACTCCTAGTATTTTATGAAGTATCTGGACTGGGTCCATTTTTCCATAGTGTGCTACGGGGGAGCACCCAAGGCCCCTCCTAGAGGCCATGACAGATAAGATTGCAAAGATAAAGATGAGAAGGCCTCCACCGCCCAGTCCTGGGAAGGCGCCCGCACGCGCCCCTGCCTGCAGAAGCCAGAACAGTGTGGCGCCGTTCTGAACCGAGCCATAGACTCCAGGCAAGCGTCCTTCGCTGAAATAGGAAGGTGTGCCATTATCAGACAGGTAAGAATCTCTCAAGCAGAGTGGCCTAATTTGTGGAGGCTATGGATAAACATATAATTTGGACCACACTAGTTCTTACAGATGCACATGGATAAAGGATTTCCCTTCCAAACAAGCCTGAGAATGCCATAGAAAACAATCACCTATGATCCGCAACCCCCTCTTCTCTGGGAAGCTCCGAGGACCCTGCCATTACACAGACACGCCGACATAAACAGACGTAATTTCCCAGCCCTGACTCGATTCCCTTCATATCACATGACCAGCACCAACTTTATAATCACTATAATAACTAGAGCAACTATAATTTTCTTAAGTACATATGCCGAATCAGATGAGACACTAAGTGCTTTTGAAACATTACCCCACTTTATTCCCTTCAACAATCCTGGGTGGGACCTAATACAATTCCCATTTTGCAAATAAAAACATGAAGCTCAAAAAAGTAAGTGGCCGGGTGTGGTGGTGCACGCCTATAATAACAGCAGTGCTTGGTGGGCTGAGACGGGAGGATCGCGGCTTTGAGGACAGCCTCACCAACTTAGTGAGACTGTAAGTGACCTTGTGAGACGCTGCTTCCAAATAAAACAAAATAGGGTTAGGGATATAGCTTGGAAGTAGAATGAATAATTCTGGGTTCAATCTCTAGTAACACACACACACACACACACACACACACACACACACACACACACACACAAGTGATCTTGGCCAAAGGCACAGAGGTAGAAGTATCAGGTCTGGATTTCTTCCCCATGGAGTTGGACAGAGCCCTTTGTGAGACTAGAGTTCAACCAGGTAAGAAGCTGGTCTTCCTGTAGCCACGCAAAAGGACATCGACTAAAACTAGCATCAGTGTGAGCACATTTTCCCTGCCTTGGCCTGCCCTGGCACCGCCCCACCTAGGAAGATGTCTCTAAGCTCCCCAGAGAAACAATTCAATTTTTCCACCAAAAAACCAATTGTTCCTTGTCACACCACATCATATATTTCAGATGATTATTCTTCTATTTAATGGCAAGCTGCTTTAGCTAGCTTGCTCGTCCTTATGGGAACCTAACAAACCTGATTATTGTATATTCCTTTCTTATAAGGATTACTGAGTGGGAAATAAAAACTACCTCAAATCAACACAGCAACAAAAACATCAACCAGACACAAAACTAGCCAAATGAGGTGCTGCATGGGACCCTGGTCATAAATTCCTTTCTCCTTAAAACTCAACTGGGAAGTTCTTGGTGCCTGGATACATGATATTAGTATTTGTCTCTATTTTCCCAGTCTGGTACAGAGCTTGATGTCAAGTGAAGAATCAATAAACACTTGCTGAAAAAATGAATGGGTAAAGAAGGAACGAGTCGTCTAATGTAGGAGTAAAGTTGTATGAAACTGATTACGGGCAGCTAAATCATGTACACGAGAAAATTGCCAATGCACCTGCCGCGGATTTACTGACCCATTTCAAACTGTCAGGACATTGATTAAAAGTTATTTTTAAGGAAAATTTTCAAAGAGGTTTCCTGGTTTTTGGATCAATGTTACCTTTGGAATCTCGACTTGGAATGTGTCCCCTGTCCAGGGGTCACAGTGGGGAGTGTGTGTAACTTTCGGACTGGCTGAGCAGGTGAACCTTACTTTGACACAAACAGGGAATCTGAAATATTGGCTCTGACACTCTTGGGTCCACAGGATCAGCCAAGATGAAATGGAAAAGCAGAATCCCCGAACCAGTTCTGCCTCAGCACACCAGATACACGTCTCAGCCCCCAAGTACTGAGAAGATACACAGAAAGGCTCTCTTCTGAATTAAACCTGAATGTAAACATGCTGAATTCGAAAATAAAAATTAAGGGGAAACACATGTCAGCAACAAATGGTTCTCTTTTGCTTCAGAAGCACAGCATGCTTTGAAGCCAGTGGTCCTCAAAGTGGGGTCCCTAAACCCAGAACATGGCATCAGCTAGAAGCTGCTGGGAATGCAGACTCCCAGGCCCCACCAAGATCTGCGGAACCTGCAGCTCTGGGGGTGGAGCTCAGCCCCCGGGGGAGACCTGTGTAGGTGCCAGTTTGAGACCATAAGCTTTCTTTATCAAATTCAATATAAAACCTGATTTCCAAGTTTTTTCTTTAACCCAATGCAGATCTAGTTGGCATGCCTATAAAATACCCACAGTCCTGGTGAGGAGATGGATACTAAGGTTTCCCGAGAACCCCAGAAGGGTCCCGTCGAGTAGAAAACCACTCTTAACACACCCATTTTGTAGATGATCAAAGAAAGGCTCGGAGAGCCTTGTCTAAGCAGAACCCACGTGATTCATTCATTCATTCATTCATTCATATTTGTGGTACTCGGGACTGAACCCAGACTATTCTATTTCTGAGTTCCACCCCAGCCTTATTTTGTTTATTTTGAAGCAGGGTCTCACTAAGTTGCTGAGGCTGGCTGGGAACTTAACGATCCTCTAGTCTCAGTCTCTCTAGAACTGGGATTACAAGTGTGTGCCGCCTCGCCCGGCTGGAGCTCATGAGATTCTAACTCACAGAACACGCTCATGCCATGGCCACCTTGCCGTCTTTGAAGACCAGAGTCCAAACAGTCACAAGAGAACACCCAAGGCGGGGTCTCCCGGGTGGGCTCTGTGTGGCCTCCCCGCAGGAGCCTGGGAATGTGCCCTCCGACCGGGCTCCGCACAGCATCTGCGGCAGGGGCTGTGGTGGTGATTTACGACTCTCCTCCTGCAGGCTTCCCTCTGGGGCCAAACGAGTGGATGAGCATTTATCCTTCCATCCCTGGTGACGAGCAGGGAAGATCCGTGACCGGGGCATTGAAAGGCCTATTAAAGGATCTTTCACACTAAAAGAATAACGATAGCTGCCCCCCATGTGGCGCTTTCCCCGAACCAGGCTCTGGTCTGAGCTTCACCTTGCTTACCGTGACCCATTTACTCTTTGTATTTTTTTGGTACTGGGGATTGAACCTGGGGCATTCTACCTCTGAGCGACACCGCAGCCCTATTTTATTTTGAAACAGGGTCTCCCTAAATCACTAAATTGCTGAGAGTCCCACTAAGTTGCTGAGGCAGGTTGCGAACCCGCAATCCTCCTGTCTCAGCCTCCCAAGTACCGAGAAGACAAGCGTGAGCCACCATGTTGGCTTGTTTACTCTTAAACAATCTCATGAAGTAGCTTCCAGCATCATCGCCGTCATTTTTTTTTTTTTTGTACTGAGAATTGAACCCAGAGGCTTTCTACCTCTGAGCTACATCCCCAGCCCTTTTGATTTTTTGTTTTGTTTTGTTTTGAAACAGGGTCTTACTAGGTTGCTGGGAGTCTTGCTATGTTGATGAGGCTGTCCTGTGATCCTCCTGTCTCAGCATCCTAAGTACTGAATTACAGGCGTGCACCACCACGCCTGGCCTCAGCATCCCCATTTTATGAATCTACAAACCAATGCACAACGGAGATAACTAACTTGCCCCAGGCCAAAGAGCTAGGGAGCCACAGAAGGGATCTGCCCTCATCCTGCTGTCTGCAGTCTGGTCCCCTCCGTGGTAACGGGCCGCATCACCGTCAGGTGGAGGATGGCATAAGAGGGGGATACTGCGCACTTGGCACCATGAAAGACTCCAAGGGGACTGCGGGTAGCAGTAAAATGTCAAGGATCAGAAACCCAGGCTCACAGTGACTAAAGGAGGGAATCGATTTCCGTTTCCATACACAGGGTGATATTGACAGAGCGAGCGCATCACCAAAAAGTCAGCATATTCCTGCTCTGCGTTAAGAGCTGAGCCTGACACCCCAAACATGTGACACACGTGTGTGGCCAGGCAGGACGGCCAGGCCCCTGGTGCGCAGTGGACAGGGACTCCCGCGGCTCGCGGCTGCCGCTGGCGACAGTCCTGGCTCAGTCGGATCATGGCTGCTAACCTATCATTTACTTTTGTTGACCTCTCTCTCATCTCGTGCCTCCAAGAAACACCAAGGGCGCCATCCCAGAGGGCTCGGCATTCTAACTGAGAAGACGCACCGCAGAGCACTGCGCGTCACTGCAGGCTCGAGTCTCATCAGGGCTGGTTCATTCTGTCTCAGAAAACAGAAGAAATCTGAAAAGTAGGCGATTGTGGAAGTCACTGCCTGCAGCCCGTTCGTTCTCGTCTTCTCTCTCTCTCTCTCTCTCTCTCTCTCTCTCTCTCTCTCTCTCTCTTCTCA